>NC_090769.1:40289064-40291564 GCF_036898095.1 Palaemon carinicauda
TGAACATTAATTAAATTAAGTGATTTCATAGAAAATTAAAGAAAAAAACAGGAAATATGAAAAGCTTATCATTACTTCTTCAATAAACACACAGACAAACACACACATATATATATATATATATATATATATATATATATATATATATATATATATATATATTTACACGTATCATCATCATAATCATCATCAAGGAGCCTCGGTTTGATTTCGCCTGTCGTCTCTATCTTGAACTTTTAAATCAATACTTCGCCATTCATCATATCCCACTTCCCCCTTCATAGTCTTCAGCCATAAAGGCCTGGGTCTTCCAACTCTTCTAGTGCCTTGAAATTTTGGTGAACTAATCTAGAGCTCTTGGGGAGTGTGAAAATGACATAATTGTGTACCAACCGTGTGGCACACAATTGTACATAAATATTTTGTATATATTATTCTTGTATCTGCGCTCTTCCCTCGCACTAAAAAGAACCTGAATGATCATGTCTCCGTTTTGCTCTGTAACATTGTCTGTCTCTCGAACAGGTCATGTCCTGTTGCCTTGAGGTTTTGTATATAAAGAAGAGTGTTCCTTAATAAACTCAGTTGATTGCATCCTGGCTTTGAGTTCACAACTCCTCTCTCGGCTCGTCACATTGGTGACTCCAGAAGTCGACTCGCTCCCACTGCCTTCCACCCCCACCTCCCTCGCCCCTCCATCGTTGGTACTATGACGGAGACAGACTCTACTCCAGCAGTTGGCGCCGCCCCATTTAAACTTTCACCATTCGCCACCGGAGAAGCGTTTGCTTGGTTTCAGCGCTCAGAAGTCCAGTTTCGTATCAAGGGCGTGACTCACTCAACCACCAAAGCGGATTATGTTCTCGCGGCGATACCCGAGGACACCTTCCCAGAAATATCCGACTGGCTTTGTGAACAAGGAGACACCCCAATAGCGTATGAAGCCCTCAAAACATACCTTCTTCAGCAGTACTCGCCGTCACCAGCCGCCCGTATAGCAAAGCTTTTTCAGCTCTCGCAACAACCGTTGGGGGACCTAAGGGCTTCGCTTGACCTCAGGGAAATGACCAGTATCGCTCGCCTTCAACCTGCCGCAGACGGCTCTCCTCGTGAGGTGAACCTACTTCGTGCCCTTTGGATACGCCGTTTACCCGAACCTGTACGCGCTGCCATACCCGATGTCGATAGTTTACCCATAAAGGACTCGATGACCAAAGCCGACGCCCTTATGGACAGCCACTTCAAGACCTCCATCAACGCCTCCACCCCTGACGACGAGGATGCCTATTCCACGTCAACCGAAGCTGACATGAATGCCGTAGGACATACACGCCTACCCCGTGATGTGCCGAAGCGGCGACAAAGCCGGCCACCACCCACCAATCGCTCGCGCCCCAACGAACAACTTCTACAGCCACTTACTACCTCCCATCCGACGCAGTTTTGCTACTACCACTTCAGATTCGGGGCAACCGCGAAGCAATGTGCCAAGGATTGTCAGTGGCCAAAAAACGTGTAAGTAGGCCATCGCTTGTGGCGGTGGTCTCCCATGTTTCTAATCTTTTCTTTTTACAGGATGCAGGAACGGGCGTGCGATTTTTGGTAGACACGGGTGCTTGTCGTTCTCTTTTGCCAAGGAAACTCTTCAAGGCACGACGTAGTCTGTCTACATCTGCCAACGTCCGCTTGGTAGCTGCCAACGGATCTGCGATACCCACCTACGGTTACGAGAACCTCACATTATCGTTTGGAAACGGTAAATTCAATTGGAAGTTTCTCGTTGCTGACGTCACAATGCCAATCCTCGGTGCGGATTTCCTCTCTCATTTCCACCTTCTGGTCGATGTCGCCCACCGACGATTGGTCAACGCAGACTCGTACTTGTCGACACATCTCCAACCCGGCCCCTCTAACCTCGCTCTCCACATCAGCGCACCCAAGGATGCCTACGCCCACCTCCTCACGTCGTACCTGGAAGTTTTCTGTCCAGAACTTCGCCAAACGCCCACGGTTCCTGCCAAGCACGGTATTTATCACCATATCAAGACGACGGGACCCCCAGTCTTCGCAAAATTCAGACGTCTGGCACCGGAACGATTGGCAGCCGCCAAACAGACGTTTGCCGAAATGGAGAAAATGGGCCTTTGCCAAAAGGCCTCCAGCCCATGGTCGTCACCCTTACACATCGTTCTGAAGAAAGACGGCTCCCTCCGTCCGTGCGGGGATTACAGGCGCCTGAACATGTAAACAGAACCGGATCACTACCCCCTCCCAAACATTGCCGATGTGACCTCCTACCTGCACAAAGCTAAGGTTTTCTCTACGCTCGACCTCCTGAAGGGGTATTATCAGGTGCCTATGAACCCAGAAGACATTCCCAAGACCGCCATCACCACTCCGTTTGGTACATACACCTTCAATTACTCCTGTTTTGGCCTTCGTAATGCTGGGGCAACGTTTCAACGTCTCATGGATGGCATCTTAGGGGACCTCCCTTTCT
>NC_090769.1:40296564-40299064 GCF_036898095.1 Palaemon carinicauda
TTAAAAATATACAAAATAGAACAAAGAGTAAGGTAAAGTCAAATGAAAAAAGAAATAAAGAGCAAAGAAGTTTATTATTTTATTGAAAATTGGAAAATGTACGGTAGATAAATATATTTCAAGCTACAATCCTATAACAAAGGATCTATTTGAGAGAGAGAGAGAGAGAGAGAGAGAGAGAGAGAGAGAGAGAGAGAGAGAGAGAGAGAGAGCATTAAAATGATTTATTGTAACAATTCTATTCTTACTAAGAATTCTAGTCTCCATCTGTGCCTTAGGAGACATTTGCACTCTTACCCTGTAGCGGAAAGATTCTATAAAAAAAAAATCTTAATTACTCCTAGTCAAGGTTACAATATTTCAAATGTTTTCCTTTCTTTTATCAGGGAATCTCTTGCCTTTAACGATTTAAACTATATATCAAAATTTCAATCATGTAATAACTAAAATAGTTGTGTATTAATCCACATGTATTAAACTTATAAGAATAAAAAACAAATTAAGTGTTATAGCTAATCCAGCAAGTTAATGGAAAAACAGATTGTTACCCAGTAATCCTGCTATAGGGTTAGGCCAATAATGCCGCTTAAAATAATAGATCTTATTTCGCCTTGAGCAAATAATTCTTAAATAAAAAATATCAATTTATCTCCCATGCTATGATTTTTGTAATAAAAATAACAAGATCAACTTCTTATGGCTCTGTAGTTATGCTAGAGGCATGAGTATTTTCAAAGGTCAAAGCTCTCTTTTATGCTTTGTAAAAAACATTATTTTTTTTTTTTTTTTTACTAAAAGACTTGCGTAAGACTTATGTTGCCATTTTTTCTTGAATCAAAATCTAAAGTTTTCTGCTGCCCATATTTTTGGAGCAAAATATTGAAATAACAATAATCGTTCATATTATTATACGAAAATTGAAGAAAATTAGCCATACAATTTTTTTCAAGATGGTCGTTTGTTATATGTAGATTAAATCTATAAATTTTTGTTAAATTACCTGTGAGAATGGTTTATTTTTACATATCGAATTTTAATGTTAAGATTAAAATATTGCAATGATTCATAACTAAAAAATGTTGTACTTCATTCTACAACAAGAGTCACTGGTAATTTCTCGTAGTTTATTTTGCGTCGCCAGACGTGCTTATTGCATGATATAGTTTAACCTTGGACATTCTAGATACCATCATGAACTTTTGAGAAACAGGTCCCTGATATAAGTGGACGAGCGCCGAGTTAAGGCCGATTCACACGACCCGTTTTCTTTCCGACAGGCTGGCCGTCGGTTAACTGGCGTCTAGCTTTCTTGCGTGTATTCAAATGCAACTGTTCACACGACCCGTTAAGCTGACGGCGGCCCTCGGACGTCAGCCGTCCGAGTCGGCTCGGCTTTCTTTCCAAGAAACCTCGTCCGGTTTGACGGACGTTAGCC
The DNA here is from genome assembly GCF_036898095.1 of Palaemon carinicauda. Taxonomy (NCBI): domain Eukaryota; kingdom Metazoa; phylum Arthropoda; class Malacostraca; order Decapoda; family Palaemonidae; genus Palaemon; species Palaemon carinicauda. The sequence continues at coordinate 40,298,000 of NC_090769.1, forward strand.
ACCTGTCCCAACCAACGTATGGATGATGTTTTGTGTGAACGAGGACTTAGGGAGGAGAGACTAACATAGACCATCTCTGATTTAACATTTGCTTTTTTTTGGAGAATTTTTGTGACACCTGTCGTGAAATAGCATAATAATTTCTTTTACAATGTTGCTGAAATTTAGAGGAAGACAAGAAGTTCTTGGAAGATCGAATATCATCTAAAGCGATGTTCGTGATTATTATCTTTTACATATGAAACTTCAAATGATACAAGATTCCTAGAGAGGTTAGTTTTCTACCAGCTATAGAAGCTTCATTTCAAGTAATGCAGTGGACGCCACATGATGGAAACTCTTTGCTAGGAAGCACAGGGCTTATGAAGTAATTTGAAGCTAGGGTTTGATATGCAACCCAAATGTACAGAGTCATGCTGAATGGGGCTGGAAGCAGAAAGGAAAGAACTGTAGCAAAATATGGTTCACTTTTCACTTTTCCACCACTTGCCCAGATTTCATAACGATTCACATGTCAGTAGTAGATGCCATGAAAAATGCAGGTGTTACAAGTTCATCTTACATATTACATCATAAGAACAGCTGTGATTGCTCTGATTTATAGTAAAATGAATTGATCTAATGAGTACCCTTCATTTCAATCATGGTTAAGAGTCCATTATGTACTGCATGTTCCTTCATAAACTGTTCCAGTATTACAATAAAACAAAAACAAATATGCATATATCATTATAAATCTATGCAATTTTCATAGCTTAGAATAAATCATTGTAATTTCGGATGCTAGAATTAGATGCCTAGGTAGGAAATACATGTATAAAACTATGTTGACTTTATAAAAATTCGACGACCCAGTCATAAGATATTCTTTGAAATCGTAAAAATATGACCACAATGTCGGTCCTCTTGTAAAACAGCCGCCCTTCACAAATTTCACGGGGCTAACATTCTTTTTTAACAGAACGGTACTTCATGATTGACACAAATGCTAGACTTGAATACGTACATGACTATTTCAAGATCTTTGTTTGCATTATATTCCCCATTATCTGTAACGCAGACAAG
>NC_090769.1:40304064-40314064 GCF_036898095.1 Palaemon carinicauda
AGGTCACTTTGGGTGAATTAAAACATTTGTGAAAATTTTCAAAAATAATCGACGAAAAGTTGGCAATGCATGCCATGGAACAGCATTCCTTAAATCCTGATATCTGAAATGGCCTGAGACATGTTCCAGAAAGGGAAATTATCAACAAAATGGTTCAGCTCTCGGGATCTTCGGGTAACCGATTCAAGATATGCATTTATCACGCGATGTCAAAGTATACAATGGAAAGATTTGAATACATTTTAGGAATGAAACTTGCACTTCCAACATACAAATTCAGTCTGCACATTAGATTTTAAATGAGACTAATAATTTACTAGTCAATTTCTTAGCGTATAGTGTTTATATAAAAGTCATCAAATTCAAATGCACAGTATTCTAGAAGTTTTATTCCAGCTGTGACCAAGTGCAATGATCCTCCTAATAGAGTAGTTGAACAGTAGACCTTCAAAAGTTCAAAGTTACAGCAAATATTTTTATGTTGAACAGGCAGACATAAGTCTTTTTATAGTTTATATATGACATATCTGTTTTGACGTTGTTACTGTTTTTAGAATGATTTATTGTTAACTTGCTCTCATTAATTTATTTCCTTATTTCCTTTCCTCACTGGACTATTTTTCCCTATTAGAGCCCCTGGGCTTATAGCATCTTGCTTTCCCAACTAAGGTTGAAGCTTGGCTAGTAATAATAATATATAATAATCATGAGTCGAGTTAAACCTGTTCTCATAGCCAGAGTCTCATCATCCAGAAAGGTAAAAATATATAACCTAATCGTTATTTGTTGGAGTGTAAATACGTTGAAAAATATTTGAAAAGAAATGGCCATTATAATTAGATACATACACAAACAAACTACAAATTCCAGCCTTCCCACCCCCTCCCCATTTCCTAACCACAAACCCCTGGTTCGGCAATTTATGCTTTGTAACTCCTGAAAGTAAATTCATACCAAGTTCTTACGCTCTGTAACATTAACTTATTACAAAAATCTTATAATATCATTGTTATTTGTCAAACTTATATATGAATTGCAAATTGCTAAAAAATGTATCAGCTTCATTTTCAGTAGACCAAGTTAAAATTCTCCCTTACTGTTTTCATTACATCTACTTTGATCACAATTAGCCAAAAATATAAAGACAATTATCATTGTCTACAATCCATAGCAGTTACAGAATATTAAGGACAAAGAATTTTGTTGATGTTTGTTTTCAAGTCTTTTATTTAACATTTCTTTTCTAAAGAAACGGTAAAAGGATTCGAAACACTATAGTGAAGTGTGTTGGTTGAAAATCTAAGGATTCTAATGATCGTACACACACACACACGCATATATATATATATATATATATATATATATATATATATATATATATATAATATTAAGGAAGCTCAAAATGCTTCTCCAAGGTCCAAACTCCGAAAGTGTTATTATTATTATTATTATTATTATTATTATTATTATTATTACTTTTTAAGCTACAACCCTAATTGGAAAAGCAGGATGCTATAAGCCCAGGGGACCCAACAGGGAAAATGGCCCAGTGAGGAAAGGAAAAAAGGAAAAAAAAAGATTTTAAGAAGAGTAACATTAAAATAAATATTTCATATATAAACTATAAGGACTTTAACAAAAAAAAAAGAAGAGAAAAGATATAGAATAGTGTGCTCGAGTGTACCCTCAAGCATTGCTATTGTGTGAGAATGAGCCATAATTATATATTGAGGCGCTTTCTCTGAAGGGTGGTGTAAATCCCGATGTAAATAATTAAAGCTTACTCTCCATCTTCTACAGTTGTGGTAAGACCTCGAATCTATAGATTTGCTTCTGACAACGAATAGGGTTCGAGAAAGCAATTATGTTACGCTAAGGTTGCTATCTAGCTTAACATAACTTCAACAAATCATTGAGTGCTATACAGATGGATGCGGCATACCTAAGATTACATTAATAAGGTGATTCATAATTTGTTTAAACTTCATGATTTGTTTTGCAATGGTAACATACTATATAATTATTCTAAATATTAAAACGATAAAGACTAAAGATATCTAAGCTACTGGAAACTGAAGCCAAAATATTCCTCCAGCCATTTCGTATTTTTCATAAGCATCTAAAGTGTACATTTCAGCCTTTAACCCTGAAATTATGGCAGTAATACATACATATAATACAAATCTTTCTGCATTTATTCATTATCCCAATGTCCTGTTGATTAGTTAGGATCTTACAATATATTCACTTTGTTATATGCCCCCACTCTGCTACCTTTGAGTCCAACTGATCCAGTGTTTTTATATATTGCCGTCTGGGAGTTGCATATTTTCTCAGAGCTCGGGTAGTATTCAAGTGTAACAGTTTTATGATAAAATAAACAGGTGAGTTTGGAACTCGGGAGGTTATGTAATTTGCCAGTCGTAATATATAATAATAGATGTATAACATATGTAATATATACATGCACACACACAGACATATATATATATATATATATATATATATATATATATATATATATATACATATATACATATATATATGTATATATATATATATATATATATATATATATATATATATATATATATATATAAAGTCAAGCTAACAGAAAGCTATGCATAATACCCAACGTTCTCTAGGATACACTCTACCGACATTATGACATGTGCACTACAATACAGTCTTCAATTCTTTTCATCTCCCATTGTTGCAGAATGTTTCGGCTGTCGGAATGCCATGAGCCTTCTACGATCTTTATCTTCAAAAGCAAAAGAATTGTACTGGTGGCTTCCTTTTCCCAACAACATCAAGGACGATGTAAGCTATCTTTGGAAGGTAACCTGTTTGGCCATCTTCTATAAGCTTTGTTTTATGGATGATAGTGTATTAGTTTAGTATTTTAGATAAGTTTGTGACATTCATTAGCCTAACTATTTTGCCTATTAAGAAATTGGGAGGTGGTGCGTAGGGTTCAATCTATGTGCGTGTGTGTGTTTATTTATCTAAATATATAGAGATCCTTTTTGACGGCGTAGGTACATTAGTACTTTAAATATCAGACCACAAATTGGGGTATTAGCAATCTCAGTGGATATTAGAATGACCTCACAGGTATCCGAGAGATTAAATACAACTGAATTCTGGGGTATAAAAATTGGGTATAATTTGAGAGAACAAAAAAAAAAGTTGCGAGAAATCCTGATAGGTTGATTTTTCAGTCAAAGTGCATTGCATTGGAGCTAGCCATTAGTACTTCAAAGCCCTAGCCATAACAGGAGTTAGCTTTAACCATCCGAATTAGATCTCAAACTTTGCTGTCTATTGACTCTCGGTCGGCCCAAACTTCAATGACGCTCGCAAATAGCGGCCATATACCAGGTTAAAATAATTCAAGCAAAAGGAACCTTGGATTTCAACAAAAGCCACCCTTATGAAAAACTGTGTTCATAAGATTTATCTGTGTGATTATGTAGATGTATTTTTTCATAAATTCCATTCGTACAAAATTCATATCACTCGAACATTTTGCTATGTAATTTAAAACTAGAGAAGATAAGAAATACTTTCATTATAGGAAGCTTCATATAAGGTATTGACTCCAGATTTGTTCAGGCTTGAGGAACCTCTAAATTTCAAAGGGGAAAGGGCTGACGGACGTTATTAAACGTTAAAAGTGTCTGGTTTCAGTATCATCTTAAGAGGCGCACCAGTACATCAGCCAAGCAAGCCAAACAAACACTGTGGTGCCCAATCACAGCAGTAACCTCCCCAATAAACAGTTTAAATTCATGGTTCCAGGCTTGGATAGGTCTGTCGTAGTATTAACCAGAAGGCTCCGATTTGATTTATTTCAAACATTAGAGAAAGAAAATCACAGTAAGGGATAAGGGTCGGAAATAACCCAATCAGCTGAAAAAAAAGCTATTTCTTGATAATGGAAATCATGTCTTGTCCACTATGGGAAATACTTCATTACATGGAAGAATAATAATAAATCGTAACTGATTAATTTAAAAAAAATTACATTAAGAAAGATTACCAATTCAGGGAATTTGTATGGAGGGGAAGCAAACTGTTTCCGAAGAGAAACCGATGCATTAAAGATAAGTGTATCTATACTAACAAATGTTTCCTTGAAAAAAAAAATCTATATATTCAGAATACATTTCTTTAGTAAAATCTTAGATAATCAGGCCACAAAATAGTATTTTCTCCAGATATCCTGGTGAAAGACCGATAGAAATTTCAATCCAAACGCAAAGGATAAAAAAACTGACATGGCTAAAATTTTAACATGCTAATGTTAAAATTTTAGCCATGAAAAAATTATGCCCAAACTATATTTCTACATGACTTGTGCGGTAAATTTCACCACCACAAAAATTACAACGTCCCTGGAGCACAAAGACACAGAGACTAGGACCCATTGAAGAGTAATAGTTGATGTAAAAGCTTTTATTGTCAACAATAATTGTTTCTGCAAGAATAATGTCCTCACTATTCATCCGAACATTTAGCCATTCATATTCAGGACAGCTGTGAAAGAAAATCTACCATGAAATAAATATACATCTCCGATAAAGTAGTCATTATTAAGCCAGTACTATTTTCGATCATTGATTTTCACTTAAAAAAAAAAAATGCACACTGGTTATCGTAATACTGTATCTTACATACATCAACTGGGTAACATGATCATAAAAAATATGGATCCTGAATTGGGATTTCGTCCGCAGGTAGAAAATGCAGAAAATATTATTCCCCAAGTAACTACTGCTAAATGTGCATTAATGGTTTTACACTAATTGTTCATGAAAAACGGTGTAAAAGCCGATACAGAACGTCCAAGAAATTACTAAGACCAGAATAATCAGTGAGCCCAAACCATTCATTTCAACAAGTATATAGGAATTCACAAGTACTGCGTATAAGATAACTGTCAAAAATGGAAATTTATTGATCATAAGCTTATTAAAACCAAAAGAGCAATAGAAAAAATAATGATGTGAATAACGCCAAGAGACAGAAAAAGAACACCATGGATACGAGAGCAAACTAAAGTAGAGGATATTCTAACAACAAGGAAGAAAAAAAAATGGACAATGGTAGGATATATAACAAGAATGCCAGATAATAGATGGACACTAAGAATAAGAGAATGGTCTCCGTAGATTGCAAACGAAGCAGGTTTAGGAAGAGAAGACGATGGATTGATGAGCTAAGAAAATTTGTGGGTATAGACTGGTTTAGAAAGACCTTAAATAGATGCATGTGGAAAGACATGTCTGAGGCCTTTGTCCTGCAGCATACTATTAACGTCTAATGATATATATATATATATATATATATATATATATATATATATATATATATATATATATATATGTGTGTGTGTGTGTGTGTGTGTGTGTGCGCGCGTGAGCGTGTGTGATTTTCTATGCGTTCTCATGTGTGTAAGTATCTCACACAAAAATATTTCGTAATACCAATAGATATTGCTAGTGAACAATATCTTTTACCGAACATACTATCACCCAAAGCATTCAACAACTGTTAGTACAGTCTAAAACATGAATGGTTTCCGGAAACCCATTTTGGGTACAAAGATATCTTCAGCTCAACGACCAAAACTTCACTTATTTTACTTTATTGGATTTATTTTCTTTCCTTCTTAGCTTTAGGAAACATTACCTTTGCCATATTTCGCAACCAAAAGTGTTGTCAAAAGGACCACATTTGTCTAGAAAATATACGGAAAAGATTGTGGTTGAGGTTATAAAATTTTTCGATGGCCCCGAAGCCACAAGAAGACCCACCTCTCTTCTTGGAAGGGAATTTCTTCTTTATGAAGTCAATGTTTACTGCCAATATTTGTTAAAACCGATTAAAGCGCCCGATATTTCTTCGCCATCTAAATGTATAGACAGTGCAAATACACATAAACTTCAACTTTTTTTACAATATGAAGGTTCTGAGAGTTTGCTATTTTCTAAATGGGAAATATCATGAGAACAAATGTCATTATTCTCACTTAATTTATTTCTTTCGGCAGTAACTATGCCTTAAATTTTCATTAAATCATCAGTAATTGTTTACAAATATAAATATTTGACAATTCAGGTTCCTATTCACAAAATATAGTGTGTAATGCATTATTGTAGATTTGAGAGCTGGCCAATATCCATCAGGTTCATCAACTGAAAAGCACAAATGTGACCCTAAATGCTGAAAAAATAAACGAAAAAAATTTATCTTTTCGGATATATTATATGAGTTATAAATTGTTTATTCCTAAAAGTAGAAATATAGATATAAAAAATAACATTAAAAGACTTCACATTTTAGTCTTATGTTATAATCTAAAACACATCTTCCAAAATGAAAACAATAATCTCGCTATCACGCTAAGAAACGTTATACTACATGTAATTTGCTACAACCATGACGATGCCCTGATGACGATGATAAATCTGTCATTATGAGTGATTATTCGTGTTAATAAGACGATATTCACATGAAATTTAATGTAAATTCTTAGAATGTGCACCGTTTATATCCTATTCATATCAGGGAGCAACCAAGAGTTTATTATACATACGGTAATGTCGTATGGTAATTTGTTGTAATACTTTAGAGGATAACTAATGACATTATCATTTAATAAATGATGGGAAAACCATCTAAAAACTTATCGTAAAAGAAATTTTATTTTAAACAGACTCGCAAAGTTACCGATGGTTTTGATGTCGTTTAAAAATACTATCACAGATCCATAAACTTAAGTTTCAATATTACTATACAATAATTAACCTCAATATAACTATTTTGTATTATATTTGTCACAACTATAAAAAGAGGGTGAAGTTGATTTTCTTTCAAATTTGTTTTTTCATCATTATTATTAGCTGCAGTGTTTTCGGAAACTGAACTACCGAATCAATGACAAAGCCTCGTTCAACGACAATTATGAAATGCCTTATTTGGACACAAAGGAGATTTGCGATATTTGGAAAATCAATAGATTAAATCTAACTAAGAATAACTACAATTTTTTAAGAGCTGGCGCTAAATATGAATCAATCATATAACTCCTTTGTGATACAAATCAGGAACATAAATGGTGAGCTAACCAGGACCCACTAAGAGTAGTCCAGGGGCTACCCACAAATATGCCCTCTTTGCTGTAAACTTAATTATTTCTCCTTTGCTCAAGCCAGGCAGCTCTGTCCTTCTCTGATAAAAAAAAAAATTAGTCTCTCTGCTTATGTGTTTGGCATTAAGCACAGCAAAGAAAATCTCAAACTTTCCCACTCTGGTTCCTATAGTTATACAAAATAGGTTAAGATTGTGGTAATGTGAACTTGGGGAATTTTATACTAACGCTTCATGTTTATGGTAGTGTAGAATAAGACCCTTAGTTTTTGGTGAAAACAGCAGGTATTCTCGCTTCTAAATAGTCTGTTATCTTCGGTCCAGTAAGCTCAAAAAGATTCGTTTCCCCCTTGTTGGAGAATAAGTAATGTGACGATGGGGTATAGCAGCTCTTTCCTTGCCAAATGCCACCCAATTTCTATAATTACCATATCAGTCTCATTATGTACGGTGAAACTAATTATCTATTCCCGAGTTTGCTATTTGTCTTTAACAAAGCCCTTGGTGCTTGTAATTTCCTTGTTACAATTTTCAGTGTTGTACAAATCTTCAGATTCAGGTCATAAATTTCATATGATTGATCTTGTTCATGACTGTAGTGTAATACTTTCGACCATGTTAATCCTCAGGTTCTACTTTTCAAGCTGAAACAGATGGTAGTTGGGGGTATTTTTTTCGTATTATCATTAATTTAACTGACAGATTAAAAGGAGCAGTTTTGGATGGGCCCCATAGTGAATGCAGGAACGTAATCCCTGGTATACTTAAGGAGAGAGTTTTTGGCCTTTTAGGTTTTTAAACTAATCACATCGACAGAGAAGCCCATGTCTTGTACATTGCTTAACTACATGTAGCTTACTTAGAAATCTATATATCCTTTTTGATTGCAAATTCACTTTCTCTATTCCACAAAAATCAATACACTGAGAAAATCTTTAAATACATATTAGGACTTTTCTTTGCAGTGAGCTTTCTTAAATATTCTAACAACAACTCAGGGTATTTTCAATTCATTAACCCTGATCTAAGTGCTATTAATCGTTGAAACCATCGTTCAATTAGCCAATTATTCATGATGTATAATACTGATCATCCTTTGCATGTAGATCTTCCCACTCTACACCGTCTATCACGTAGTATTAGATATGAAAATAAGTGTAAAAGTCTGGCATTTTCTTTCATAATTTTTTCAGCTTGTAACTAAATTGTGGAAAAATATTCTCAATCAAAATAGTTGACTCAGTGAAATTTTACACGTTCAAACTTGATACACATGCTTTTCTGCCAGTTAACAGATATCTGTTTATTTTATGTTAGAATCATATTTAACAGTTATCAGTCCTGATATATTCTATTTTTCATTATTTCCGTATTCAAGTTCAGTGTTTACATTTTTTTTTCTCACTAGGCAGCTTTCCATGCTAGATCCCTTGTAGAGTTTGTTTTTTCTAACGAGAGAATAATCTATTACCGTTTCGTTTCTAAGAAAAAAATCCAAGGAAAACATGAAATGTTTTCAAATATATCTACCCGATATTCATTCTTCTTATTGGTAATAATAGTTGGAAGGACTATCAAAGATTGTGAGCTACTCAAGGCTTATACAGCACATTTTGTTTTAAACAGTACACAATATTACAAATTATTTTCCTTGGTCAGAACATGATCACTTTATTTTGACTCTTCCAATTTTTTTAATCCTACAAAGCTTTGGAGTCTCATTATTTAAGCAAAAACTTCTATTAGTATCAATCTATAACTTTTAAAATAGAATTTGTTTTACTTACTTTATATTCTTAGTAATTTCTATTATTACATTGTAGAATGAAAATGACAAATGCTGTGTTGAGCTTGATAGAATTCAGTATCCGAATTTGCTCTCCATTATAACTGAGTCATCAACCAAGAGTGTATGTTTTCTCCTTACTAGATTATTAATGACTTCGTGCATTCGTGTAGTGTTGTATTTATGTTTGTTAAGATTAGTTATGCTAATCAATTTCGGGAAGGTGAATTCCATGAAACATATCTCTCTCTCTCTCTCTCTCTCTCTCTCTCTCTCTCTCTCTCTCTCTCTCTCTCTCTCTCTCTCTCTCTCTCTCTTGAAAAAGTTGGAAGCTCAGTTTGTAACAAATCCTTTGGTCTCAATAGGGAAGTTAATCTACAGCGGAGAGGAAATGGAAAATTAAATAATGCCTTATAAACGAGGATTAAAAAATGACAAAATGAAGAAAGTAATACGTAACAGATAAACTATGAAACAATGAAAATCAGCACAGCAAAAAGCGATGGCAACAGGGTTGAGCTTTTAAAGTTTCACAGATTTGGTAAGGAAGATCAAAACAAGGATATTAAGAAAATAGTTTCGCCTTTAATGTCTTCCTTGGAATGAGCCATAGAACTCTCACTTTTTTTACTTCAAGTTTAGCACCTCCGGATTCCTGATAATTTACCTGACATTCAGTATACGTTAAGGAACTGGACGAAATGGGATAAGTAGTACAAGTCTTTGAATGGCTCAATCAAAAACTGTCTTAATAATTTCGTATTGAAACTTTTCCTGATGAAAGTCAACTGGCAGGATTTTCCGGTATACCACATATGTTTCGCTCAAATAAATCTCTTTTCTTTTAGTTTATAGATGTAACTGGAGGTCGACTTTCTTTCAGGGTTTTATCTCTGGAATATAAAGAATCTAATGTCTGTTTTTCAACCATATTTTCTCAATCTAGAACATTAAAGTATGACTGTTTGAATGATAAATTTTAAGCATTATTTGTTTTAGGAATATTTTGTAAAAAGGGCTAGGTGAATGACCCAAAAACATTTGGAAGTAAGGTCG
>NC_090769.1:40319064-40326564 GCF_036898095.1 Palaemon carinicauda
ACAAACGATATTGGATAACCTGAGATCATAATAAAGTTTATAACCGCATCAAGCTGAGTATTCTACTGAAATTGAATTATATATATTTATATATATATATATATATATATATATATATATATATATATATATGCATGTATCAAGGTGAATAACCTACTGAAATTGAATTATATATATATATGTATATATATATATATATATATATATATATATATATATATATATATATATATATATATATATATATATATATACAACAAATGATAATGGATAACTTGAGATCATCTTAAAAGTTTACAATACCATTAAGTTGAATAATCCACTGAGACTGAATTATGTATATGTTCTAAATGAATCTCTTTATCTGATTGATATCTTCAACATAGATGATCGTTTTTCAAGAATATATTATGGTGATCGATACCCGATTAATTATCGGGGTACAATATTCCAATTCATATGCTAACAAGATAGCAAGCATTTAACCAGTAAGGAAATTTTATATTTTGATATGTTGCCCTGCATTCCATGAGTTATTATTATCACTACACAAATATGTGAGCATTTATATAAAACAAACCTATTGCTAAGGATGCTAATCAACGTTTTCAAATGGAATAGAAGTTATGTAAGACTACCTACAGTATACCTTTCAGTGATGGTATAAATCCGTGTGGCCATTGTGGGGGAATATGGAAACCACCACTTCAATCATTCCTTTCCAAATTATAAATGTCCCGAGAGACTACGACTGCCAGAGAGGCAAACAATGTACCAACAATATGTCAAACACATGTACTGGCCCTGGTCAAACATAGCTACCGAGTCTTGTTTCACATAACGTATATAGTGAATTATGAAAATAAACACTAATAAATATAAACATTGAGTCGACAATCAGCAAATTTTAATTAAGACATTTATTTGCTAATTTAATATAGAAATATTACAGCACACTACATTCATCCTAAGACAAAATGTATGAAAAGAGCATTTCTCCCATGAGTGGACTGATGAAGAGGAACAAGTACCCGTGGAGATTTGAGTGGGAATTCTAAGTAAAACTAATTGCACAGCTCAGCATACGAACAATCAACAGCATTAATTATAGCACGGCATTGTTTTCGGTGTTGTTGTTTTAATATAATTATTTTTATTATTATTCATCTATGTTGTATGGTATTTCTTCATCATAATTTTTGCATTATTATTATTATTATTATTATTATTATTATTATTATTATTATTATTATTATTATTATTATTATTCATCTATGCTGTATGGTATTTCTTTCATCATAATTTTTGTGTTATTATTATTATTATTATTATTATTATTATTATTATTATTATTATTATTATTATTATTATTATTATTATTATTATTATTATTCATCTATGCTGTATGGTATTTCTTCATCATAATTTTTGCGTTATTATTATTATTATTATTACTATTATTATTATTATCATTATTATTATTTCTCTATGCTGCATGGTATTTCTTTCATTATAATTTTTGCGTTACTATTATTATTGTTAGTATTATAATTATTATTATTATTATTATTATTATTATTATTATTATTATTATTATTATTATTATTATTATTCCTCTATGCTGCATGGTATTTCTTTCATTATAATTTTTGCGTTACTATTATTATCATTATTATTATTACTATTATTATTATTGTCATTATTATTATTATTATTATTATTATCATTATTATTATTATTATTAGTTGCCTCCTTCCCATATCCTAAAACTAGTATTGATAAAACCTGTATGAAAGTAACATGGGACCTACCCGTTATTTTAACTTAATCTGTAGTACTTTTTCCGTTGATATATTGCGGACGACTACGTGTCATTTTGAACGTCATAACTAATGACATGCTCTAAAATTGAGATTATGGCATCTGATGATCTTTGGAGTTAAAATACATTGTGTCCTAATGTATGAGTTTTGGTAAATTTCCATAATTCCCAAAGGCATGTGTATTCGGTGACCTTTGGTCTTTAAACCCTTCGTCAGGACATATAAATCTCTAGCTCTGAGGGCGCCAGCATCCTTTAGACTTAAAAGGTAGGTGTTTTTCAAACCCTCTAGTTTTTAGATGAATACTTTGCTCGTTATCCTCGAAAAAAAAAAAAAAACATTTTTCTCTTACAGTCACATATCTTGTCTTTTTTTTCATGACAACGAAAATATAGATCGCCATCTTTTTCTGAAGGATTTTAAATAGAAAAATGCTGCAGTTATTTGATACTATCGCAAACGTTGTAAGTGATATGAAGTCTAATTGCCTAACCTATTTGTCAAAACAAATAGAACTGTAATCCTGATCTTATTAATTATTATTATTATTATTATTATTATTATTATTATTATTATTATTATTATTATTATTATTATTAGAAAGATTTTGATTCCATCAAAGCTTTAGAAAGCTTTTGATCCGATCAAAGCTTCAGCGGTAATTAAAGTCCTTAAAATTTAAGGAATAGATGAATCTCATGTTAGAACACTTGAAGATATCCATACGAGAAGTACAGTAAATCGTACAAATATATAGAAATAGTAACACAATGCCAATTGACGAAGGAATTTACACGGTGAATCCATGTCTCAAAAATTATTCATAGCATGTCAAGAAAAAGTTTATAACATTTTAGATTGGGAAAGTGTAGGAATCAAGACTTACAGATAACATAGTTCTATTTAGTGAATCTTGCCAAAAATTGTAAAAGATGGTAGAAAAATTGAATAGAGAAAACAGATGTGTAGGCCTGAAAATAAATATGAGTAAAGCTAATATGAGGAGCAATGAAAATACAGTAACAACAAATAATGGTAATGTAGGAACCTCTGGAGACTGTTAATGAATATCCGTAAGTAAAATAGAGAGTAAGTGTTTCCAAAGGACATAAAACCGAAAATAAAAGGAGAAGCCTGGGATGGAGAGCTTTTGGTAAACAAAATGAGATTATGAAAAGAATGGCTGCAGTGTTTTCGGATACTGAACTACCGAATCAATGACAAAGCCTCGTTCAACGACAATTATGAAATGCCTTATTTAGACAAAAAGGAGATTTGCGATATTTGGAAAATCAATAGATTAAATCTAACTAAGAATAACTATATTTTTTTAAGAGCTGGCGCTAAATACGATTCAATCATATAACTCCTTTGTGATACAAATCAGGAATATAAATGGTGAACTAACCAGGACCCACTAAGAGTAGTCCAGGGGCTACCCACAAATATGCCCTCTTTACTGTAAACTTGAGTCTCTCCTTTGCTCAAGCCAGACAGCTCTGTCCTTCTCTGATAAAAAATTAGTCTCTGCTTATGTGTTTGGCATTAAGCACAGCAAAGAAAATCTCAACCTTTCCCCTTCTGGTTCCTATAGTTATACAAAATAGGTTAGGGTTGTCGTGATGTTAACTTAGGGAATTTTATACTAACGCTTCATGTTTATGGTGGTGTAGAGTAAGACCCTTAGTTTTTGGTGAAAACAGCAGGTATTCTCGCTTCTAAATAGTCTGTTATCTTCGGTCCAGTAAGCTCAAAAAGACTCGTTTCCCCATTCTTGGAGAATAAGTAATGTGAAAATGGGGTATAGCAGCTCTTTCCTTGCCAAATGCCACCCAATTTCTATAATTACCATATCAGTCTCATTATGTACGGTGAAACTAATTATCTATTCCCGAGTTTGCTATTTGTCTTTAACAAAGCCCTTGGTGCTTGTAATTTCCTTGTTACAATTTTCAGTGTTGTACAAATCTTCAGTTTCAGGTCATAAATTTCATATGATTGATATTGTTCATGACTGTAGTGTTACTTTCGACCATTTTCAAGCTGAAACAGATGGTAGTTGGGGGTATTTTTTTTCTTATTATCATTAATTTAACTGACAGATTAAAAGGAGCAGTTTTAGATGGGCCCCATAGTGACTACTGAACGTAATCCCTGGTATACTTTAGGGTAGAGTTTTTGGTCTTTTAGATTTTTACACTCTTCACATCTACAGAGGAGCCCGCGTTTGTACATTTCTTAACTACATGCAGCTTACTTAGAAATATATATATCCTTTTTGAATGCAAATTCAATTTCTCTATTCCACAAAAATCAATACACTGAGAAAATCTTTAAATATATATTAGGACTTTTCTTTGCGGCGAGCTCTCTTAAATACTCTAACAACAACTCAGGGTATTTTCAATTCATTAACTGTGCTATTAATCGTTGAAACCATCGTTCAATTAGCCAATTATTTATGATGTATAATACTGATCATCCTTTGCATGGAGATCTTCCCACTCTATACCGTCTATCACGTAGTATTAGATATGAAAATAAGTGTAAAAGTCTGGCATTTTCTTTCATAATTTTTTCAGCTTTTAACTAAATTGTGGAACAATATTCTCAATCAAAATAGTTGAATCAGTGAAATTTTACACGTTCAAACTTGATACATATGCTTTTCTGCCAGTTAACAGATATCTATTTTTTTTCTTAGAATTATATTTAACAGTTATCAGTCCTGATATATTCTATTTTTCATTATTTCCGTATTCTAGTTCAGTGTTTACAATTTTTTTTCCTCACTAGGCAGCTTTCCATACTGGATCCCTTGTACAGTGTAGTTTTTCTAACGAGAGAATAATCTATTACCGTTTCGTTTCTAAGAAAAAAATCCAAGGAAAACATAAAATGTTTTCAAATATATCTACCCGATATTCAGCTCTTCTTATTGGTAATAATACTTGAAAGGACTATCAAAGATTGTGAGCTACTCAAGGCTTATACAGTGTACATTTTGTTTTAAACAGTACACAATATTATAAATTATTTTGCTTGGTCAGAACATGATCACGTTATTTTGACTCTTCCAATTTTTTTAAAACTATAAAGCTTCGGAATCTCATTATTAATGCTAAAAATTCCATTAGTATTAACCTATACCTTTTAAAATAGAATTTTTTACTTACTTTATATTGTTTGCAATTCTTATTATTACATTGCAGAATGAAAATGACAAACGTGTTACGCTTGATAAAATTCAGTACCCAAATTTGCTCTTCGTTATACACGAGCAGTCAACCAAGAGTGTATGTTTTCTCCTTGCTAGATTATTAATGATTTCGTGCATTCGTGTAGTGTTGTATTTATGTTTGTTACGATTAGTTATGCTTATCAATTTCGGGAGGGTGAATTCCATGAAACTGGTCTCTCTCTCTCTCTCTCTCTCTCTCTCTCTCTCTCTCTCTCTCTCTCTCTCTCTCTCTCTATCTCTCTCTCTCTCTCTCTCTCTCTCTCTCTCTCTCTCTCTCTCTCTCTCTCTCTCTCTCTCTCTCTCTCTCTTGAAAAAGCTGGAAGCTCAGTATGTAACGAACCCTTCGGTCTCAATAGGGAAGTTAATCTAAAGAGGAGAGGAAATGGAAAACTAAATAATGACGTATAAAAGAGGATTAAAAATGACGAAATGAAGCAAGTTGGGACAAAAAAAGAGTTAAATAAGAAAATAATACGTAACAGATAAACTATGAAACAATGAAAATCAGGACAGCAAAAAGCGATGGCAACAGGGTTGAGCTTTTAAAGTTTCACAGATTTGGTAAGGAAGATCAAAACAAGGATATTAAGAAAATAGTTTCGCCTTTAATGTCTTCCTTGGAATGAGCCATAGAACTCTCACTTTTTTACTTTAAGTTTAGCACCTCCGGATTCCTGATAATTTACCTGACATTCAGTATACGTTAAGGAACTGGACGAAATGGGATAAGTAGTACAAGTCTTTGAATGGCTCAGTCAAAAACTGTCTTAACAATTTCGTATTTAAACTTTTCCTGATGAATGTCAACTGGCAGGATTTTCCGGTATACCACATATGTTTCGCTCAAATAAATCCCTTTTCTTTTAGTTTATGGAGGTCGACTTTCTTTCAGGGTTTTATCTCTGGAATATAAAAAATCTAATATCTTTTTCAGCCATATTTTCTCAATCTAGAACGTTAAAGTATGACTGTTTGAATGATCAATTTTAAGCATTATTTGTTTTAGGAATATTTTGTAAAAAGGGCTAGGTGAATGACCCAAAAAAATTTGGAAGTAAGGTCGAGATAGATAGGAGTAAATGGTGCAGTGTTGTAGGGAGGTTTGACGCATTGCTGATGAGGTTTATGTGCAGATATATAAAGCTATTAATGTTGAGGATAAGTTTATTATGAAGAGCCTCTACCCACGATAATGTAATCAAAAGATTGAAATTGGTAGTAACTATTATGATATTTTCTCGGGCGACAACTTATATTAGCAAATTTTTTGTGGATATAAAAATAGAATTGATTGATTGGTTTGGAGTTTTCTGGCATCCTGAATTATTTATATATATATATATATATATATATATATATATATATATATATATATATATATATATATATACAAATATATACTTACACACACCCATATATATATATATATATATATATATATATATATATATATATATATATATATCTATATATACATACGTATGTATATATACATATATATATATACATATATATATATATATATATATATATATATATATATATATATATATATGTATGTATATATATATATCTTTTTATATAAGTTTTTCTCCAAGTAATGGATGTTTTCCG
Organism: Palaemon carinicauda; assembly: GCF_036898095.1. Classification (NCBI taxonomy): domain Eukaryota; kingdom Metazoa; phylum Arthropoda; class Malacostraca; order Decapoda; family Palaemonidae; genus Palaemon; species Palaemon carinicauda. The sequence continues at coordinate 40,325,743 of NC_090769.1, forward strand.
CAAAGAGATTAAACATCATTATTCCAGTCATACCTAAACTCCTGAACTGTGGATGAATTCATGACGCAAAAAACTTCAACATCATTGGTAATTCATACAACAATCTAGACATAATATACATTTGTAACAATCCAAATTTCAACGCACACAAAGTCATTCAGCTCTACATTGATATAAATTTAATTCTACATTGAACCCATTCTATAGCAATCTAAATGTTAACATCCTTCCTTCCTAAAACCTTTTTTCCACCATGTTACACATACTTTCCTGTCCTTTCTCTCACCCTTCCTCTTAATACTGCATAATATAACAATTTTCTCGCCAAACCAGTATAATCCAGTCATTGGTTATGGCCAACCAACTTGAAAAACATGATGAACTAGAACATGCAATTGGTGGAGCACATACCTTCGCCCAAGTCATATTGTACATCACAAGATCGGCAAATGAATTATCCATATTTTGGCAATGGTTTCATGCAATCAAATAAGAATTAGACACGATATTTTGACCTTTTCGTGTCTTCGGCATTGACTTTTGACCCAATCACCCCACTAAATTTCACGAGATTTGGTCAAATACCTTTTGAATTATGCGAATCACAAACACACAAAAGACATACAAACATACGCATATCATTACGGTAATCATTTACTTCTTACGCAAATACTTCTAATAATCCTAGGTTTCTTTAAGTTCTCAGTTCCCTAGTGTTTTATTCAAAAGTATTTTTACAGTTTCCATTATTTTTATTTCTAAAACTTAAAACACTAAACTACTTTCTTAGATGAAATTACCTCAATTTAACTGTATCTACAA
>NC_090769.1:40339064-40346564 GCF_036898095.1 Palaemon carinicauda
TCAAAAGAGCTATGGAAACAATGATGGGAATAACACTAAGAGACAGAAAAAGAGCAAAAGAAGCAGGGGAAGGAAAAGAAGACGATGGAATGATGAAATAAGAAAGTTTGCAGGCGTGGACTGGCATAGAAAGACCATAAACAACGCAGGTGGAATTACATGTCTGAGCCCTTAATGATGATGATGACAGAGGCCCCTGACATGATTTTTGTCTCAGGCCTGTTCATGGTTTATATATATATATATATATATATATATATATATATATATATATATATATATATATATATATATATATATGTATGTATGTATATATATATGTATATATATATATACATATTATATATATATATATATATATATATATACATATATATATATATATATATATATATATATATATATATATATACGCATAATATATACTGTCTTATTTTACTTGGTAAATGATATTGTTTGCTATTATTTGATCCGTAAAGATCTGATATCATATTATGAACAAAATTGTTGCGGTCTAGACGAGAGAGAGAGAGAGAGAGAGAGAGAGAGAGAGAGAGAGAGAGAGAGAGAGAGAGAGAGAGAGAGAGAGAGAGAGAGAGAAAACCAGTGGGGCTAAGATAGACACATACAAATATATGCATGAAGTAGGCATTCAGCTGCGCCATGACCATTCGTTTCATTGTTGAAATATGGAAGTGTCTTTCTGGCGGTATTATTGATGCTGACGCTTGTATAAGGGAGACTGCAACACAGTGTTATGCGTCATATTTATGTACATATTTATTTGCTGGTTGTCTTATTCACATCCACCGTTTAGCTTATTCTTTTTTTATATTACTTTCTTTTTTTTTCTTATGAATGTCCTATTCTCGATAATGTTGATAATTGAAGTAATTATAAGTTGGTTCTACATAACAATTATCTTCTATTATTGATAATAATAATAATAATAATAAAAATAATAATAATAATAATAATAATATTAATAATAATGATAATAATCTTCTATTAGCGTGTTTTCTTTCCATTCGTAAGTGGTAACACGGTTGTCTTCTTTTAATAATAATAATAATAATAATAATAATAATAATAATAATAATAATAATAATGATAATAATAATAATAACATGGACCCGGATGTATTCCGGAACCTCACGCTAAAAACCACCATTCTCATAAGACTGTGATGAAGAAAATAAAAAAACAAATGTGACAATGAAAGTAAGGATAAATATGATGAAGACGATTATGATGATAATAAAAATAGCAATGAAAATGCTATGAAAAGATTTTTTAATGAGTTTTTGCTTGCATTAGATTCATCACCAATCAATCTTTAAGCGTCTATAAGGGCAAACCTCAATTGTTTTGTTAGACTTGGTGACCAGATTAATTTCACAGAAAAATATAAATCTTATTTTATTCCTACGAATTCATATTACAATTTTTGGATTTTGTTCTCAAGTTTTCCATTATTCATCGTTTGACTTTTCCAGGGAAATTCAAGACCAAGCGGAAGGGTGCGATTTTTCCTTGTCTCCAATTTCAAGTTTTTCGCACTAAACTTTACAGGAGCCAATAAATTGTAAAGAAAATGGCCATGGATAATAATGGTTTTATAAAAGCCCTTTTTATGTGACAGTTCTACCCCGATAAACACTTTCACATTTGGCTTCTCTGAAAACTCCTGAGTATTAATTAAGCTAACGTTAAATCCGATAACGAAAAGTTATTCTCGGCAGGGATTATACATTTTCATCTCAACAGATTCGGTGAAGAATAACAAACTCTAGGGACCGAGTATTGAGCTAAAAGACAATTAACGTTTAAGGGATACTCTATTATAGAGCCTTCTAACTGTATAAATAGTGAAAAAACTATTAGTTCGTTCAATATTGTGTGTGTATTTTTAACTGACAACCAAGTTTATGAATATTTGAATCATCCTATCTTTCAAGATCAATTATTATCTGAAGCCAATAAGAAAATATATAAGTGGTTGATGAGGTTTAAAGTTTTTTTTTTTTTCCAGTTCATTATATTCCCTTTTTGAATCTTAATATATTACGACTTTTTTTGTGATAGCCTTGCCGAAAACTTCACATACATATTGTATTCTTTAATTCATCAACGTAAAACAATCTGAAACTTTAAGAGCATAATATTTTTCCCACTTTCACCCCTTACCCTAAGAAAAAAAATAGAAAAGAAAGATTCTTTCCATTTCAGAAAAAAACAATACTTTGAAGATTGTTCGGAGTAAAAATTCCTCAATAGTTGCGGTCATTATGAATATGTTATTTGGATATTTGTAAAATTTCATTATCGGTATTCACGAGTGAATGAATATGTTTACGATGATATTTCAGTCATGATGACAATATAAATTTCGCAAACCCTTATTTAAGAGACATCCACTTTCCTTGTAATATTAATAATTGAAACAGATTATCACATATTCTATTTCCACAGTTCGACGTCGAGTGCAATGATCCCAAGAGTATAAACCAGTTATGCAGAAAGAAGATACAAAAACTTACCAAAGATTATAGCTTTTCAAGTAACTCACTGACAATGCAAGCGATATAATGTTCTTAAGGAGTAAGTGATGCTCGAATTATTCTCATATATCAACAGCTATAGCACCGTTTAATTATGATTTACGTGACCTACCGTTTAACCACATAAAGCATATTAGCTAAAAACTATTCTGAGAGCTAAGATAATGAAAATTTGTGAAAGCGTAAGAGCATCCTCCTCCTCCTCCTCCTCCTCCTAGTCTTCCTCCCTCTCAGACCGAGAGAATTTGAGGTAATGGAACCACATCTTTAGGGAAGAGGAGAAGGTCACAACGAGACGGAAAAGAGGTCAGAGGACAGAAGGGGGTTAAAGGCTCGGGGATAGGTATTTGCCTGCTCTCAAACGAATCTTATTTAATCTTGAGGCAAAATTATTCATTTTTGACGATTCTGATTTTCATGTTGAAACATAAGTCGGGTCTCCCGGTCTTGCTGCTGTATTTAATTCATTAATTTTCAAGAGAAGAAGAATAGTCAAATAAAAAGAAAATAGCTCCTAAAATAATAATCGCTTATCATTTTTTTTACAAGGAAGTTTCCATAAATACCAATCTAATGAACTTAACGCAAAGAGGTCAGAATACAGAAGGGGGTTAAAGGCTCGGGGATAGGCATTTTCCTGCTCTCAAACGACTCTTATTTAATCTAGAGGCAAAATTATTCATTTTTGACGATTCTGATTTTCATGTTGAAACGTACGTCGGGTCTCCCAGTCTTGCTGCTGTATTTAATTCATTAATTTTCAAGAGGAAAAGAATAGTCAAATAAAAAGAAAGTAGCCCCCTAAAATAATAATCGCTTATCATTTTTTTTTTTACAAGGAAGTTCCCATAAATACCAATCTAACGAACTTAATTAACGCAATTAGTTATATTTTCCGTGTGATGGAGATATGCTAATCTGCCAGTTTCTCATGCATAATGTTTTAGAGAAATTTAGAGATGATTCCCTAGCGCCCATAGGATATAGTGCTCAAAAATTAATTCAATCTAACATTTAGTTTTTAGTAGTATCCACTGAGATAGAAAGAACTCTGCAATCCAGAAATTATCTCTACAGTAACAGGTGATCTTTCCGTATTGCCTCCAACGATTCGATGGAAACATTCCAGGTAGTGGTCGTGCATCAGAAAGCAACGGCGAGAGCCGCCGAAAAATGCCACCTTCATCGTTTAGCCACAATATGTGCAGTAACGCGGATATGAAAGAAGATCACCCGACCAGCAATGCCGATGATTAAAATGAATGGGCAGAAAAGGTGGCCAGCCGGGATGAAAGGAGACATTACAATGTGATTGCAGCAGAAATCGAAAATGCGGATCAGAATGACCAGTCCCTTTTTCATCTTGTTATTTGTCGTGTGTTTGTGACTTGAGAGAGAGAGAGAGAGAGAGAGAGAGAGAGAGAGAGAGAGAGAGAGAGAGAGAGAGAGAGAGAGAGAACCAACGTAGTTTCAATATCTATGATTACAAACAACCACAATAAGATACACCTATATATATATATATATATATATATATATATATATATATATATATAGATAGATATATAGATAGATATGTACATATATATATATATATATATATATATATATATATATATATATAATATATATATATATATATACATATATATATATATAGTATATATATAGAGTATCTATATATATATGCTATATATATATATATATATATATATATATATATATATATATATACTGTAAATATATATATATATATATATATATATATATATATATATATACTGTAAATATATATATATATATATATATATATATATATATATATATATATACATATATATATATACTGTAAATATAAATATATATATATATATATATATATATATATATATATACATACATATCTGTCTATCTATCTATCTATCTATCTATATATATATATATATATATACTGTATATATATATAGATATATATACACGTGTGTGTGTATGACCATGTGTGTTATAGCTGTAAATTCAAAAGGTTTACACCGCAAAACCAGCAACAAGCGATAATTTGAAACCTGAAATTCGAAGACAACGTCTTGCAATTTAAAATGAAATGTTTGGCAATGTTGTCGAAACCACTGTTGTGCGTTATCATCTTTGTTTGGAAAATAATGGAAACCAGTCTCGACATTTTCGAACACGCAGGGATGTGAAAGAACATTAAAGCATTGTAAAGGACATTAAATAATCATTTCACAACATATTTTCTTGAATTGAATTTTAACTCCTTCGGATTGTATCTATGTTAATAAACACCTACTTGAACATAAAATGCACGAGTAGAGTGAAGTTAAAGAGTGAGTACATGTTTTGGAACACCCTATATATTCTAGTTGGTAGAAGTTATCATATCCCAATATATGCAACTCCTATATCCAGCTCTTTGTGTGAGAAATGTTTCTAAACTAAACTAGTAACGCACTCGCATACATGTTCTAAAATGTATTATACTGTATATCTTATACAAGACACGTCCTTAATTTCCTTCACACGAGGCCTCTATCAACTTCATCTTAAATATTTTGGGCATATGTTACTTCACCTCTTGACTCTTGAAAGTCTCTCTGAACTATTCATGAAAATAATATCGTTTCGTCCCTTTTTTTTTACCTAATCCCCAATGCCCTACCATTCTCAATCAAAGAAAATGCTACCTATTTTTTCATGTTATATTCAGTAACACCACATCTCAGTAATTATGACAATTGCTGCTAAAAAAGTAAAAAAAAAAAATTATCCCTTTCAACTAAGTCTTTTCTCTTAACTAGATAACACTATGCTACTATACTGTAGTATTTCAGCAGGTACCACATCATTTCCTGATACTTTTCCATCACCAACTCTTTCTGCACTCTCAATTATCACTTGCAATATCATTATTCTGTAACCCTTATTCTGATGTACTCGGATATACTCTTGTTTAACAAAAATAACTCTTTAAAATGTTGCTTGTCCTTTATTCCCCTGTTAAGTTTTGGAACTATACTATCTGCTTGTACTTTGCTTAAATATATCCTCCTCACTGAAAATTAGATACAGAATGCCATTTATCTTTTTACTTGCGTTATTTTATCCTCTTTCTATTGTATATCGATCTGTTTCGTAAATTTGTTCTTTTCGAAAAGTTTTTTTTCTTTCTTTTTATACACTGATTCTGTTAATTCCTCTCTAAAAATACTATTCATTCTTTACTGCAATACCCAGTTCCTGTGAACATTTCCTGCTGGCATTTGTATTAACGTAAACTCCAACTTTGGTGCATTTAATCTATGCACATATTTCATGGTAATATTTGCCTTAACTACGAGTATCATCCAATTCTCAAGTCTCTTCTTTCTCTAAAACTAATATCAATTACCTGGTCTACAATAACCTCTAAACTAATAGTTTTTGTCACTAATGCCTCTGCTCCTGATGTAACGATTAGAGCCGATACGAAAGTCAGTAGAAAATATATGAAAACTAGAGGGGCGCTTAGTAGAGCGCAGACCTTCGCCGCGGAAGCTTATTCTTGACCTTGACCTTTGACCTCAATATGTATTAATTGGCGTGGACTTTCAGACACCCAAATATGAACCAAGTTTGAAATCTCTGTGACAAGGATGTCAGAAACTTATGGCTGATTACATGATATGGACGTTTTACTCGTCCGTGACCTTGACTTTTGACCTTCCAAAATTTAATCATTTCCAGCTCCTTAGACAAAAGTTTAAAATCCCAGCAAGTTTCCTTACTTTACGATTGAAATTGTGGCCATATAGTTGATGACCGGAATTTGAACTTTTGCTTGGCCTTAGCCATGGACTCAACCTTGAGTTTCAACCTTAGGATGTATTAATTTGCGTGGATTTTTATACACTCAAATATGAACCGAGTTTGAAATCTCTGTGACAACTATGTCCACACTTTTGGCTGATTACGTGAATCGGACATTTTGCTTGACCGTGACCTTGACCTTTGAATTTAACCTTCCAAAATGTAAGGATTCCCAGCTTTTCACATAACAGTTAATCCCTGCCAGTTTCATTACTCTACGATTAAAATTAGGCCCAGGAGGGTGTTCACTGGCAAACACACAAACAGGTGGTAAAACATAACCTCCTTCCCACATCAGTGGCGGAGGTAATGAAAACACCTTCAAATCCTTTTAATTCACTAACTTGATAAATATTTAAACTGTTCTTAAATTTTTCTTTTTACTTCACCCTTTTCTTTTACTTGACCAAATTTCAATGTACAAATTTCCCCGTTCTATTGCATGAATAAATAATGGAGAAATAAAGCTTATAAATAAGCAATTTATTCTGTTCTAAGAAACAGAAACTCCTTCATGCTCTTCAAGTCCACTAGACAGAGACCCAGATTATTCTTGAAAACGCACTCTCTTCTCTCTTTTTTTACTTCTCGTCCAAAAGCTATCCAAATTTCTTGTCTGCAGTATGAACGATGAGAATTAAGAAAAAAAAAGTTAATTTGTAAAACGAAATAAAACACGAGAGGCTTCAAATTTAAAACATAAAGACAGGGTATCCCATGTTATAATTATTACAACTTTTTATACTGAATTGAGACTAAAAAGAAGATGAAATACATAAAATATCTAAACTAATTTATCCAGGGAAATCAAATGCGAAAGAAATCAAGAAATTCTGAAGATTAGATCATAGAAAACTTTGGCATTGGCATAGTAATATATAAGATTTAATTGGCTGAATAGCAGAAATTTATGAGAGTATTCTGTTGAAAAAAAAAATGAACAGAACGGTACTCCGGAATGGCAGTTCAATAAGAATGGAAAAATGCTTCAATGGTATAACGTTTTAGAAACTAGATAATCATAAAAGTTTTACTTGATAAAGTTAATACTTGGGGATCCCATAATCTAAAACAT
>NC_090769.1:40369064-40464857 GCF_036898095.1 Palaemon carinicauda
ATATATATATGTGTGTGTGTATATATATATATATATGTGTGTGTGTGTGTGTGTGAGTCTGCGTTGTGGCTCATATTCCATGAATCTTACATATGATTATATGCTTCTTATTTTTCCTCCTTTTTCTACATTGGAATTCCTTTATCAAATTACTGCACCTGAGCTAAACTTCAATTGCGTTTCAAAGTCACATTTTTATTTTTGGCTCTCATGAATTGCCGTTTATAACATTATATTCTCATTGCTTCTGGATTTTTATAAGATTTCTTGACTCTCAGTTCATTGACCATCTCAAAATTTCCCATTACTTTTATTAACCAGTTCTATTATTATTACAATCCCCTCCCTCCCTCAATATTCTATTGTAATCTCTTTTCAATAACGAATAACTTTGCTTACTCTTTTTGTTTATCAATTCAAATGTTACAGAATCAAATTAATGGACTTATCTATTTATATATTACGTATGTATGCCTGTATCTATATCTGTCTGTCTTTCTCTCTTGCGAGATTATATATATATATATATATATATATATATATATATATATATATATATATATATATATATATACTGTATATATATATATATATATATATATATATGTATATTTATATATATATATATATATATATATAAATTATATATATATATATATATATATATACATACATATAAGGTTTTTACATAATAATTGCTGTAACAATTTTACTTCCTAAGGTTGTACATCATCCTTCCCTTAGAAAGTTGAATTATGTCTTAAGTTTTTTAGTAATTAGGAAACTGTTCATAGCGGCTTGGAGTAGAAAACATATCTCGTGGAATAATGAAGCAATAAAAAACTACATAAGAATTATAAAGAGAAGATGATATTGAATGTAACAACTGGAGATGTAGTGTATGCTATATATGACTACTAACGTCAATTTGGAAATATAGGGTGAAAGTATATTACTGTATAAGATATAACTTACCTAAAAAAAAAAAAAAAAAAGTAAAAAGAAAAAAGGTACTTTGAGGACAGTCCCTAGAATCAATAAAGAAGGAGAAGAAGAAGGTGAGGGAAAAAGGAAATAAGAAATATTAACAATAGTGTTGTATAATTCCATTCCTCTTTGATATACTTCATTGAACCATGGAATGGACTGCTACCGATTTTTCTTTTACCTCATTCATCCATATCTTTATCTATCATAAATTAGCTCCCGTTTCTTTCCTTTTTCCCTTCCCATCCCTATACGTTAATTGGAAAGTTGACTAAAAGATTTTTTTACACAGAAAAGTTCCACCTTCTTCAGTTTCATTATTATGCCTTTTATTTAAATCTAATAATATGGAGAATACACGTGATGGATACTTCCTATCAATAGTCATAGGCGTCACCTAACCTATCCGAAGGACACAGATGGTTTACAAAGCAAAAAACTCTATTGGAAATGCTCCATAAGGTGAAGTTCTGAGAAAAAGTAGATCGATTCACTTCTTCGCAAATATGTCGACATCTTTCCGAATATGATATTTCTTTCATGGTCGTATCCAGTCATCTAATTTTGCTGTCCTTCATAGAGAGAGAGAGAGAGAGAGAGAGAGAGAGAGAGAGAGAGAGAGAGAGAGAGAGAGAGAGAGAGAGAGAGAGAGAGAGAGAGAGAGAAACATCTAAACCAAGGCTCTCCTATACTTTAAATTTAAGTAACTGCCTATACTTAAATATAAACAATGCATAAACGCATATTTCTAGGTAAAATTTCAATTACAATACTGAAGTTTGTGGAATCTTATAAAGAGATATTTTGTAATATCAAATAACATCTTCTCAAAAACTTCATATAACTTGGCGAAATGGAGGCGCATATTGAATCAAGGGAGTTACCAATTTGCGTCTTAATCTTAAACAAATGAAATTCTTAGTTCAGAGAGACATTTAATAATTTGAAAGGAATATCCAAAGAATTAATTATAGACAAATATCCTCCGCATTATTCGGTTAATTTAAATAAAAAGATTAAAATAGATGTGGAAATATGTGCCAAGAAGTTTAAGTTTAATTATTCTAGCCATAAATTAAAAATACATAATTACCGTTATTGAAAGCTAAATAACAATGGCATTACACTACGTAAATAAACTCTAAGTGAATATCATATGAATAAAGTACAATCAGTGACATGTACAGTAGGCTATCATTAGACTCTGAAAAAGCAAGTTAGTAGTATATGATAAATTCTGATAAGGAAATGGTTATTTACAAAACACAATGGAAACGATGAAGAAGTTTCACCAAAATACTAATAACAAAAATACATTGCGTTGAAATGCATTTTGGAGGATCGTTAGCATTATTAAAACATCTTGCATTGCACAGCAGAAATATGACTAGATTGATGCTTTCTGCAGAGCGGATTCCTTCTCTATTCTTTAATTTATTTCTTTTTATTATATATATTTAAAAATAATATTGTTGATTAAACTAACCCTTTACTGCCTGAAAATTATCTGAAACTTTTTTTTTTTTTATCAATGGTAGACGAAATATGTCAAAAGTGAAGGTTAACAGTGTGTCTGGTACTAAAGCACAGACAGCAATTGCATGTTTCCACGGAAGCACGTACGGGCTACGTGGCCCACATTTTTGGTGCAACTTTGTAACGCCGGAATGCACTTCGGAAAAAAAAAAAAAAAAAAATAAAAATCGAGAGAAAAAAGGACTTCGGAAAGCCTCAAAATTAATATTATAAGAGGGTTATTTCGTATTAATTACTTTTATATTTGCCCACTGCAGAGTTAAACACTGAATAACTTCAATAATTAAGGGTTATCCCTCTTTAAAGATATTAGCACCAATAACCTTTCACTTTTTCTATATGCTTTCTTTCCGACAAAAAGTAAAAAAAAAAAAAAAAAATCTGTGACTATGGAATGGTAGGTGGTGGAGGCGTTGACTGAATACAGCCATGCAGTTCAATAAAGCAATACCCATCTAATTTTCATGTCACCGGAAATGATGACGCATTTCTAACCCAGAAGTTACACCTGGTTTATTCATGGCGAGGAGTGTTTGCGATCCATTCTGTATTAGACATAAAGGAAAGAGCAAATCTTCTTTTATCTATTACGTATCGTCCACTCATTTCCTTCTGACTGAATTATGAACATTTGTTAACAATGAAAGCCTATAATTCAAAGATCTTCCTAAATAACAATTAATTACCTAACATATTTTATGCCCATCTATCATAATACAACTTACTGACAAAACCCTTACGTGCAAAAAGCATGAGGTGAATGAGAGTAGAGCGAAGTTTTTGGTTAAATTCATATACAAATCTAAATATTGTCTGAAACTTCTAGTGTTACAATTAAAGGCACAGAGTTGAAGCTGTAATTCCAAATGGTTTCGTAAAGACTTTCATTGTATCAAGGTCAACTTTATATTACATTTTGCTGATTTAAATTTTATATTTTTGAAAATGAGAAATGTTTTTATATAATAATTCTTAAAGGCAGGTAACTTCAAAGCCATTTTTCCAACAAATGAAAGCCCAATGTGTGGAGAAAAGAAAAAAAGAGAGGAACTTCATGGAATACATTTAAAAACAGTACGAAATTTTTATTAATAAACAGAAACACAAGTAGTTTTACGCCTCTCTCATCAAAAGTGACTACTGTATAGGCATCAATACTGTTGCCTGAAAGAAAATTGGAAATATTTATTGTTTAAGAAGCAATACCTCTGCATGTCCACTGAACGTGGATGTAGGCCTAGGCCTACGTGTTTCGCAAAGCGAGTAGCATAAAGATCAATCAGGAATATGAACTAAAATTGCTTAAACTTCCTGTTTAAAAAGAGTTTATAGATGGCCTCGTAGGATATCACCATGAGGATATTTAAATCATAATTACCATTGCTAGGAAAAATAAGCCTCCACTTCCAACCATCTTGATAAAGGGTCAGAAAGCTGCTTCATAAAAGACTCTAATATTTTGAAATGGTAGAACAAAAGATCAAAACGTATTTTAGCTTTGGAATGATAACAAACTGTTATTTGATTATTTAATATATTTCAATATTATTTTGAAAAATGAGCTTTAAGTTAAAAATGATAATATAATCATCTGATATTATTTTTATTAATGCAACGCAAACAATGCAGATTTCTATAAAATAAGTAATGTCAGAATTTCTTTTTGTAAATACACATTAGAAGCGAGAGGTTACTGATGTTGCTGGACATATATGTTGAAGCCATACTAAAATATAGTACCCAGGCTATAACTAAGGACTAATAGTTTCAAGGGGTCTACAAAATTTCTATTTGAAATGCATAATGTTAATACTACCAAGCTTAAATTACATCCATTCCGGTAATATATCTTTGAAAATTCCGATTACATAAATATTTCATACCACACTAATGTAGTATTGATTTTCCTGAATAGTTGCGTCATCAACCGCTATGAACTCATGTAGATCCGTATACAAGATTTTCAAGACTCAATTCAGCACTTCAAGACGATTAAGAAGGGACATTTAAAATTAGACTTGTATTCAGCTAAAACACAGGTTCTATTTAGTCAAGGATCTCTGCAATCCTACCGCATTACTTTTAATGACGAGAGAGAGAGAGAGAGAGAGAGAGAGAGAGAGAGAGAGAGAGAGAGAGAGAGAGAGAGAATGTTTGTTATGCCTTGAAAAGTGGTCTGCCAATAAGAGCTGAGTCCAATCTTGACAGCAAATTTATAGACTGCCACAATAGTGTTGACTATATTGAAGGCCTCATTATCTCCTAAAAGAGCTTAATAGTGTCAATGTATTGAGGAAGACTATGGCTGGGTCGGAAGTGAGTGATAGACATCTCATTGGCGCACATTCACGCAGCTGCTAATTGACAGTAAAAAGTACTGAAACAATTAGGTATATATATATATATATATATTTTTTTTTTCATAAGACACATTTCTTTTCCGAACACTCAGTCAAATAAAAATGAGGAAAAGTTATATCATTTGAGTGCAAATTGCCCAATTTATAGTCTAATATGGAATACGAAAACCAAAGAGCTTCTTAGGGGGGGGGGGTTAGATCTAGTGATGACATTACACCTCATACAGTGCACTGCAGGCATTTTACAAAGGTCTATGCAGTGTCCCATCTGCCCCTATCCGCAAAAACTTTATGTCATTCTACTTCACGTTCGTTCCTGGTTCCTTTATTCCTTATTCTTGTCTAACCACTTTTAACCTATTCATCAAAGTTCAAGTTCCACAATAGTGATGAACAGTCTCCCCGACCACACCACAAACCCATTTGGTCCAAATTCATTGATACACGATAGATATGTTTAGCAGGAGAGAAAATCAAAGGTGGTGTTTTGTAGTGGCTGAAATACCGGAGTGAGTAGAAGTTAGTCATCTGTCACAAAAATACACACTTTGCATTTAGTTCAATTCCTATAATCCCCACATTACTTATGAATCACATAGATTTGTTTACAATAGACAACAATAGACAATAATTATTTTGTAAGAGTAAAAGGTTGAGATTTGGGTCCGTATTTATAATTTACATTAAGTAGTAATAGTATTAACTTTTTCATCGAAACGAAGTAATGAATGAGAACCGAATAGACCAAGAAAACAGGAGGGAAAATACAAACAAAATGATTCCATGATATCAAACAATAGAGTTCATGGTGAAGAGCAGCTTAACTTAAGGAGATGATAATAGCCTTTAAATGATAAGTCTCTGGAAATACAATATTGCAGCGGCTGTGAACCAACTCCAACTCAAGTCCCCACAAACAATTCATCACATTCTATTCATAATGGGCTCTTAATGATCTCGGGAACGAGCCTAATGGTCTGAGACCTTTTCTTGTGAAGCTGAATTTTGCAAATATTGTCAATAAAACCTATAAGTCAAGAGTCACTTATTGTTACTTATTCAAGACTCTTCACTCGCAACATAAAAAAAAACCAATTCAAAGAGTAATATTGATCACGAGAAAATACTCAAAAACTCACAAAATTTGAAATATATTATTTGCTACCAAAAACAAACCAAACAAAATAACCATAAACACTGAATTCATAGTTAATCGTTTCAACATCAGGAAATATTATCATGCCATCTAAGCTACTAATGTTCTTTTCCCCCATAATACCTGGTAATTTCGCTTATTAAAGTCAAAGTTACCGTTTCCTTGTTTTCTCTTGCCGTGAAACGTACTCGGAATACAAGGCCTCCTTGCGTGGAAGCGATTCATCTACCGGTGAATAACACGTCCCTCCAACATTTCCACTCACTGGGAATATAAATGACAGTTAAGCATTCCGAGAACGGTGAGAGTTTGCATAAATAAATCTTTCTCATATGCCATCCTAGCTGATACAAACGTTAAGCCAGCAGACAAGACCATATTCCAGCATCTTTAGTTTAACAAATCTTTGGTAAACTTTTCAAGGAATTTAGTCTTGTTTTTTGTGAAAGACAAGATACCAAACTGGCACAAATCTGTTATGCAGTATGCGTCATAGAAGATTGTGTCAATAAAGACTGGAGATACTGTATGTCTATTTCAAAAATTTTACCATTTTCATTACCATTGAAAAGAGCCCTCATTAATGTATATCATACGCAAACTTACTTATAACCATACATGTATACACACACACACACGCATATATATATATATATATATATATATATATATATATATATATATATATATATATATATATACACACACACACATATATATATATATATATACACACATATATATATATATATATATGTGTGTATATATATATATATATATATATATATATATATATATATATATATATATATATATATATATATATACATACACACATCCAGACAGACAGACCAACACACACACACACACAAACACACACACACACACACACACACACACATATATATATATATATATATATATATATATAATATACGGTTATATTACATATATAAGCTAAGTTGAGCATATATAAATAACATGAAATTTTCTGAATGAGGTAGAACGATAATGCCAATTCTAAAATTATATTGATTATTACTACAAGCTTTTCTGTAGCACTAATTACAAAACCTGTATACTACAAGAGCAAGGGTCCCATAAAGGAAGACAGCTCAGCCATAAATAAAGAAATTGGGAGGTAAGTGTTGAACTAAAAACAAAAACAAATAAATTATACAAACTAATCAGATAACAAAGTAAAGTAGATATAATAAAAGTAGATAACTATGGAATGAGACTTTTGTTAACAGCCAGCATAAACGTGTTTCCCCGAAGCTATAATTTTAAATGACCCATTGAATGAATTATATGATTAGGAAAACCATTCTGTATTACTCTTTTCTGCTGAAATTCTGTTATAAAACTGTTAGAATTACCTAAAAACGTAGTACTATTTGGTTGATCTGAATGAAAAGGGGAGTCCATATGCACGAAGGGTATTAGGGATCTGGTGTAGACCATATAATCTTCATGTTACTGATTCTCTCCCTGGCTTATAATTGACCTCTTGGTTGGATTTGAATCCATACATAATAATCTGATTCACTGTGATTGCTGCTCTGTTACCGACTTTAGTCCTCCTTTGAGTTTCCATGCTGTCAGCAGGTACTATCATGATCCAACAGAAGAAGGTATACAGTTCAACTTGAACGTCATGGATGTCACTGGTGACATCCAAGGTGTTTCATTCTTATCAACCTTGGTAAAATTTGTGATGCTTTTTACCATCAGCTATACTGTCGTGTAGATAGCCTGCACGATGTCCTTTTCATCACCATGACTTTTTATTGGAGAATGAACCATGTTTTGCTCACATACCTCTGGGAAATACAGAATACCTGACATCCTTGGAGTTTTTTAAAACAGGACTTCAGCACTAAGAATGTTTTTTTTCAGCCACTTATTGAATGTAAGTATGTGGTTTTCCAAGCCTTCTATGCCCAGCAGACTGACATATGTGGTTTTGATATCTTCCATAGGTAGGTATGCTTGGTTCTGTGTTTGGATATTAATGAGGTTAATCAGTTCAAGCAGATTTGCAAGCCGGAGCAAGGGTTATTTGCGGCCTGTTTTGTGTCCATTGGTGCTGCTTCCTCACTTTCCACGCATATGATTTGTCCAGTTGGAATTTGGTACCAATCAACTGAATGTACATCCCGTAGCGCAACAGCTTCTTCAAGAGATTTCTTAGCTTTTACTTTACTCGCCTGATAAAGTTGCCCATCATCATCTTTCTGACAAAAGAAACATTGATCCTATTCAGTAGATATCCACTGAACCTCATAAATGGTGTAAAAGGGCCAGATGCTGATGAGATAGATTCGTCCGTTTCAGTGTTCCCTCTTTTCTGTCTAAGTAGCTAATGCATTTACCTGACAGCCTGCTCGTTGAACTTTGTTTTTGTTAGTTACATTTGCATAAAAACTATGAATGTACTCTTTGTACAGCTTTTTAGTCGTCTTTAAACCTCAGCATTGTTGCCATCATGCACACTGGCCCCTCTCTTCTACTATGTCCAACACAGGCTGGTAGGGGTCTATCTGGGATTGTTGCACCATCTCTTCCTTTTCAATATCAGATTGACACAGCATATTTTGATTCCGGTTGATAGACTCTTGACCTTGACAGGTACCTTCTTTAGCAGCTTGTAGTTTGTCACGAATGATTAGAGCCTTCAAAAAAAAAAAAAAAAAAAAAAAAAATACATTCACCACTAACTTACATGTGAGGTACAGTAAACTGCTCAACACACAGTATATACCTACTACAATAATCAGACCACTACTGTAGATAAACATGTCATTGTGGTTAGTGCTTAGTATGGCCTAATGACCCATTTATCTTATAAAATGGATAAGTATTTGGAAGAACTGCAATAAAATTCCTCAATACACCTGCAACTATGAATATTTGATTCCATATCTTTGAAAATGGTAGTTTAGCTGACAAAATGAAAGCTCTTGGTTATTTAGTAGCTCAGCCCTCGACAAAAACCTTTTGCAGGTTAGCCACTTTGTAAAATCCAAGATGGTGGCGGTGGCCATAAGGGATTCGACAGTAATGGAAACGCTGTTTTTTATTGCTTACACTATTAGGTTTTCAAAAGCGTATGATTTTCATACTCTTCACACAAATCCAACGAAAGTTAAATTCGAAAGACATCGAACCTGAATAATTTTTGGGTAATTGTCCATCATCACATAACTACCACCACAATAGCACTATAAATATTACCATTAATAACAAAATTAGAGTTAACTTAGGTCCCGATTCTCTTTCATCGAAAATATCAAACACTTTAATAAGTTCCACTGAGAAAATTTGATTTGAAATAATTTTGTCTGTTCTTGCCAGACATTTATACAAATATACAGCCAGTTACAGATTTTTATACCGACTGTATTCAAAAACACTATTCAACGTAAAGATAATGACCCTAAAACACAGAAACACACTCTGTGGGATCTTTCCAGTCACACAAGCTTGATGCTGAAAAACACTTTTATGCCACAATACTTTACGACAAATCGATAATCAACTACTATTTGCAGCAGACCTTCGAAGAAAAGGAAGATATGATTTTTTTTTAGCATATGATTTCTAAAAATTTAGAAAATATATGTGAAACCAGATATGATTTCCAATGGCAGCGATGAATGAAATGAAAATCAATGTACATCAATATCGAAGTAATAGAAGGCCACCGTCACCATATTAGGATTCTAAAGTAGTATTGACAGATACTTGTTACAAAAAAAACCTGGCATTGATGATAAATATTCCGAAAAATATCTATTGATCTTTTAGACATATTTGACTATCTTTGATAATGCCATTTTATATTTCTGAAATAAGGGCAGAAGAAGCGTGTGCCTTTAGACATATGTACATAAGTTACCCTTAGTGACATCTTTACCAAATTATTTTTCTTTTGTTACAGCTCAAAAATATACTTTTTAGTATTGTTCACTTTCTGTCTATAAATACAGATAATAACTGTTTTTCCAGCAGTTTTTGTACAGCCTAAATTGAGATGTGAACAGCTACTTGAATTATAATAGAGTGGGTATCATTTATCCATGGATGAAATACGTGATCATTACTCGGATTATTCTCAAATATCAGAAAAGTTTAATATTGGATGCCAAATCCCCAGTAACTGTGATTTATTATTATACTGTATACACTTTATAAAATCTCTTCCAATTTATATTTAGGCGTAAATGTTCTCTATTGTTGAATATGAAGTAATGATTTAATAATAAACAATTGAATTTAAAGGTTTTTTTTTATTATCAAATTTTCATTGTTTCCTTCTACTGCAGTCCAAAAAGAAAAGAGAGGAGCGCTAGGAAGTTAAATCGACTATCAAAAGTTTAATGAGATTGTATTATCAGATGCACTTCTGCTTCCTACCATATTCAAAGCTGATCTGAAATATTTTTTTTTCTTGGCCGAATCTGGTAAATAGATAATATCAGGCATCACTGGAGCCATGACTCAGAGGCAAATGCTCATAATTGTTTTATTCAATCACCATTTTCACGGAATATAAAATGGTCTTTCTTTCATGAGTAATGGTGAGTAGTTTGTAATATTAGTATGAAGTGTTTATATAAATAATGTAGAAGGCTATAAGTGATACATAGAAATTTATCTTTATACAATTAATTAATTCAGACATCGGTAGATTAAATCTAATTTCATCTATATAATTTGGGTCATGTGGCCCAGTTCTGAGGCCGGGGAGTCCAATTATTACCAAGTTGCACCAGGGATATCTTGACAGAGTCATAAGAGGATGAAGGCGAAGAAGGAATCACTAAGAGAGCGTGATGCCATGGGTCTGATAGGATGATACTAATATCCTCATACGAGACGTGTTTGTCTTTGTAAATAGATAACGATGCCTCTATTGATGGAAATTCTAAGTAAATCATAACCATTTAAATTACGCCAAAATTGAATAGATTTCGGCAGAGGAAAAAGATCTTAAAGTATAGCGTACCTGAGAGTCATTTTCGAGACTAACACAATCTGTTTTCATTCTATGTTTGTTCTCTGTTCGTCAACACCAAAACTAATTTATATTATGATGGATATCTCAAAATGAATTAAGATCCAGTCCTTACGTTGCGAGGAATAAGATTTTTACATTTATAGAGAGAATATTTATTTATTAAATTACCACACTTTATAAGTATTCTTACAATAATAGAAGGATTATATGAATTTTGTTTCTTATGTTAAAAGTAAAAGGTCTTAAATTGAAGCTAAACGCTTTATTGAATATGTGCAAACATGATTGCCATCTCAATCTCTTCACTTGATTAATGACTCAGAATTAATGTTGAAATGGAATGATTTCTTCGATCAAAATTTATGACTTGGCTACCCTATCAAGATTAATGATTCAATCCATCACATAAAATAAGAAAGAAATATTCGAATCAACTACATTTCCATACGTCAAAATAATATTAACATATAATGTATATCCTGCTACAGTACTCCTTGCTACAAATCTACCATGAGAGAGAGAGAGAGAGAGAGAGAGAGAGAGAGAGAGAGAGAGAGAGAGAGAGAGAGAGATTCTCCACAGCAAAACATCATCATATCAGGATGAGATCTTCTCTATCGAAAACAATTATCTTCATTTAAATAAGACCGTACCGAGAAATAAACGTTTTTAAACATAGTATAGGTTATATAAAAAAATCGTAAATAGTTTGGAGTACGAACAGCAACGTGAAATTCCCTCTTGCTTCCAGGCGTCAAAAAGCGTATTCACAATCAACCAAGTATTCTTTCCAAGCAAAGGTCTCAATCCATCGCTCACTGATTTTTACGTTGTCAGATATTTCAGCTTGAATTTTTTCCGTGTGCGTATATGTATATGTATGTGTGTCTGCGTGTGTGTATATATACACACATATATACGTGTGTGTGTGTTTATATATATACATATATATATGTATATATATATGTATATATATACACATATACGTATATAATATATATATATATATATATATATATATATATATATATATATATATATATATATATACACATATGTATATATATACACATACGTATATATATATACATATATATATATATATATATATATATATATATATATATAAACATATATATATATATGTGTGTGTGTGTGTGTTTATATATATACATACATACATACATATATATATATATATATATATATATATATATATATATATATGTATATATATGCACATATATATGTGTATATATATACTCATACATATATATATATATATATATATATATATATATATATATATATATATATATATATATACATATATATATATATATATATATATATATATATATACAAGAGAGAGAGAGAGAGAGAGAGAGAGAGAGAGAGAGAGAGAGAGAGAGAGAGAGAGAGAGAGAGAGAGAGAATTTTCAAGAATGGAAGAATTTATTTCTTTAACAAAAACTAACCCGATTAAAATCGACGGTTATACCTGTCATAGAACACCCTGGTCGTTAAATAAACATAAGTTATTGGATCTTTCCCAAAACATTTTACCTCTTGCTACACTTTATTTTAAGAACAATTTATGTCTTTTCTATTCTCTCTCCCACTTAATCCTACCCTCTTTATCCTATTACAACTATCCCGAACTGAACAAAATACTTGTAATATCAAAGACAAAAACAATATCACGCGCTTTACTGACTTTATACAATTTGCCTGAAAACACAATTGAATTAAATAAATTAATGTCAACTTGTATTTTTTATAAATACGATGTGTAGTTTGCCATTTACTTGATATTAGAGAACCTTTTTTCAAAAAAGTGCCGCCATAGATATGCCAATGTTTTTTTTTTTTTTATAAAAAAAAAGGAGTTCCTTATTCAGAAGTTCCAAATATTATTTCATAAAACGACGAAATTTTATAGCTCTATCTAACCATAAATTTTGATTCGAAGAAACTTTTGATAAACTGGAGTTTAGATGTAGCATGATAGCTGTGGTGATTTTAAAGTAAATAACTTAGTACCAGGTGTCAAATTCAAAGTAGCATTTAGACCAGAAAACAAAATTTCTTTGATAGATGTCCTGTTTACAAGAGGTAGCACATAGGACTTAACTGTCTTAAGAAACCCTGTTTGGATTTTTCATATTTTAAGTTTTCAGTTACCGTGATATCTCACTATGATAGTTTTAATTTGTCAGTTATCTTCCCCAGTGGTAAGGATTAGCTCTAAGACTATATTGACAAAGAATTTGAGTTAAACTATCAATAGCCGTCATCTCTAAGCGATATGAAATGCTTTATAAAAAGCAAATCAAATCTATTGTACACCAAAAATTCAACGATAAAATTGGTATCACATTTCTGGACAGAATTAGAAAGAAAAATCAGATATTTGTGTCCAAAAATCTGTTTTCAGCCACACCAACACCATTAGGAAAGCGGTCGTAAATAATGGTCAACGGAAATAAAGTCCAAAGACATTACTGCGTAAAAAATCACATGTCATGATAGTTGACATAAACGGTCACAAAAGCACCGGCACAGATGTCTGTTTATAGGAAACGGGGATCTATCACCGCAGTTTTTAGTAACAATTGTCTGTTTAAATATCATATCCATTTAGATTAAACAATGAAATACTGTACGTCGAGTATTGCACATATCTTATAATTGGGAGCTCGCCTATACAGTTTTCCTAAATTCAACACACACATACGCACAAACACACACGCACGCACGTACGCCCACACCCATAGATATGTATATATATATATATATATATATATATATATATATATATATATATATATATATATATATATATATACATATATATATAGACATATACAGTATATATGTACATATACATATATATATATATATATATATATATATATATATATGTGTGTGTATATATATATATATATATATATATATATATATATATATATATTTATATATATATATATATATGTATATATATATATATATTGCGAGAGCAGATTAATGACAGCTATAAAATACAGAGCTATGAACTATAACCTTCAATTTATAGGTTTCTCACTACGCAAAGATCTCTCTCTCTCTCTCTCTCTCTCTCTCTCTCTCTCTCTCTCTCTCTCTCTCTCTCTCTCTCTCTCTCCTTATCAGTCTATCTATCTCTCGACAAATACGAGAGTACTCAATCTCCCTCCTTTCTCTCTTTATCTTGTTTCTCAAGATTCAATCTTACGTTGATCGATCTTTTCGTTGGAAGTTTTCGTGATCAGGTCATTCAAACAGAATATTTTTTCTTTCATCTTCAACTTATCAATTGATTTTAACTCTGTTTTTATGCTAATGCAAATCTTTACTAGTAGTTCTTGATTTTAAACTCATTTTGCCTTTAAAAAGGAATTTAATTTTCTTCTGGTTCAAATCGATAAACAACTAGTATGACTTAAAGAAAATATATCTACAAGTATTTCTTAAACGCTTACTTTACTGCTGTTGAAATGAATAAGTTTTGTTTTAGGAAGTCTGATATTTTCATTATAACTATAATTTTTTAGTATATTTACAAAGAAAGATACTGAGTTATAGCATCAGAGATCTAAGTCCTATATAAGCAAAAGAAGTCCAACATTTCAAATTCTTATTTTTTCATTTTTATTAAAATGAAGATAAAATATAAGATTTATATGGTCAAAAACCTTACGTGTTCGTGTCGTTTATAAAAGGTTCCTCTTTCCTCACATAGAATGGTCTACTTGGCGTAATCGAAGATCCTATCTAAGCCAAATCAGCTGACATAGCAGTAAGAAACCACTACGGATATGCAAAATGGAGGAACCAGAAAATGTGAAAGACAAAATCAATAATCAAATATATATTCTATCTCTCAAGCACCTCGCTTTAAATCTTTATGATAAATGAAAACATCGTTAGTTTAACATGTATTTGTGTGTGAAGCAACCGATTAGTTATCAAATGGCTCTATGAAATCATGTCCGAATTTAAGGGAAACAGAAAGTAAATAGAGATCAGAAACACAGTAAATGTGCGCCTTAACATATCACTGGTGTTCCTAGACAGTTTAGCTCCGAAAAAAACAAGACATAATTCCCGTATATTTCTACATGAAACAGAAAACAATTTATATATAACACTTTCAGGGCTTTAAATCTAAAATAATTAAGGATACTAAAAATCGTGACTTTAATCATCATCATCTCCTACGCCTGTTGACACAAAGGGCCTCAACTGACGCAAAGAAATATAATTTTATACTGGCAGGGAACGTTTTTCTAAAGCTACACTCGAATTATTCAATCAAAACTGACTATTTTATCTATACAAACACACAAACACACACACGTACACACACACACACACACACACACACACACACACACACATATATATATATATATATATATATATATATATATATATTTAATACATGGACATCATTTTGAAAGAAAATAACGTACGAATACGTAATGTGGACGTCTACAAAACCAAACAAATGCATGTTTGCCATAAGAAACCAAAACAGAAGTACATAATACGAGATAGAATCTCAATGTCCTGATGGTTGTGTTCTATACTATTTGTATATTACTAAGAACTTACATAGTTTAATAAACGCACTTCCATTTTCACAAAAGAAAACTGACCCAACCTTATCGGTTATTTATTTCCCGATATACTTTTTATTGCCTATTTTCATTGGTCGTTCTGACCTCAGCCGACAATAGCGCTGCTACTTGAGAGGCCGTTGCCTTTTCTCTCCTAATCAAGAATTTCCTCAAGGCATCTACAGTTTCCACTGCCACGGCCGAAGTATTATCCAAGTGGAACTTTCTAATATATTCATGTAAGTCAGTGTGTTCCGCATACAATGATGAGATCATTCTCGTGTCTTGGCAAAAGCTATGAATAATCTGGAATGATATTTTGTTATTTCTAACATTTTCTTTTCTAAGAGATGATGTGGATGACAATAAATTTCTGCTGAGGGGCACAGCCATGACGTCGGTTATAAATACGAGCTTATAAAACTAATAGCATTAAGGTGGAATAATGTAAATCCCTCTCATCTTTAACCTTTCAATTTCTCTGTTGTTCCCAAGTTCCCCCTCAGCATCAGCCTTTCCCCCTGAATACAGCCTACATGTCTATTCCCCTCTCAGCTCTCCCCTTTTTACCCGTTGTTCCGTTTGCCCTACAGCTGCTGAGCAAACAAAAGAGGCAGCATAATTACAACTTTGACATCTCCCAAAAATGTTATGTTTTCAAAGAGGAGAGAGAGAGAGAGAGAGAGAGAGAGAGAGAGAGAGAGAGAGAGAGAGAGAGAGAGAGAGAGAGAGAGAGAGAGAGAGTATGTTATTTTCACAGTTCCCATACCAATACCATATTCAACCATTATGTCAGTTACTGTTCTTCTCGAATTATACAAAATAGGAAAAGGAAAAATATAATTTATTTTCCGCACTTCCAATAACGATTAGATCTCATTCTGATATTTTTTCTTGTAACTAATTGCATATTTGTTTTGAAAATAAAAGTATACAAGATTACCTTCCCCTATATCTTTCATCAACCAGGTCACTAGAGTCCCAGACCTAAGAGTATCTAATCCCACCCCCCACACACACAAAAAAAAAAAAGGGGTTTGCAGTTCAGACCCAAAGTTCATGTTTATAAGAGAAAACTCTATAAAAAAAAAATATCTACAGGGTGCTATGAAAATTCGGTCTCAGAAAATTCAGTCCTGGACAATTATTGAAATGTACGTGATGTTAATGGATGATTTTAGCAGTTGGGTTTTGTTGTCATTAAAGCATTTGGAAAGGCATATCAGAACGTGAGACATCCGGGGGCCCGGTGATTAATAGTATTTGACATTTGAGAAAGATTTATTTTGCTTTCTCTTGTTACCTGCTAACTAGAAGCCTTTCATAAAATGTGTAATTCGTCTTACGCTCACTTAACATACGTTACCTTTTTAAGAACCCCCAGTATGACTGCAAGAGGTTAAAAGTAAGAAAAACAAAGATAAATTGATTAAATGTTTATAACTTTCATAAGTTTAGTTCGGATAAGACAAAGCTATTATGGCGTTGCGAGATTCGTAACAAAAGTCGTGTACGTGTTCATACAGAGAATAAAACCGGTGAACCTACAGTGATTTCAACAATTAATAGCCATAGTCATGAACAAACGTCGAATGTAGTGGAAGCAGTTTCCGAATTAAGAAAAATAGTTGCATGATGGAGTTCAAACAAGTACTCTGGCACTAATTTGCGAACTACAAATAATATTAGTTAGAATGTATAATATAAATTATCCCGGTTGCAAACTGTTTCCAGAAGCATTACAAACTGGAGCAATAAGGATTTTGGGATTCCTCCATTATCTCTTCATCGAACAGGATTTGAAGTACTTGATAGTTTTTAATAATTAGAAGGCCTTCTTTTTATTCCAGTAATGTGACACAAGCAACAATGATGAATACAGGATTTTAATCTTTGCCTCCAACGAAGGTCTTCAGCAACTGTAAATATCCCCTGTTTTAGGAATGGGTGATACTCAGATCACTACCATGTAAATTTGTATGTCATCAACTTTTCATCATTCTTGATTTCATAAATGGTAGAAGGTAAGGTAAGTATAAAAAATATTTTCTTTAGCTAAAAAATTCAATAAAAAATAAAAAACTCTTCAAGTTTTCATTGACTTCGAATTCGTAGCAGCTCTAACCATAACTTTAATGGAAGCAACATTGCAGGCTGTTTACTTCATTATTTCAATAAGTTTATAAGAAAATAAATACACTGATGGCTCTTTTCGTCACTAGAATAAACATTCTCAACGAACTTCCATTTTTTACCACCATATGATGTTATCATTACATGGGAAGATCTCTGTGAGGACGAATTAGTTAAAATAGATTTATATCCTATTTTGACCTGACTTACATTGAGCTAAAGAGAAAAAGATGGGACAGTCGAGGAGAACCTTATATCCATTTTTTTTTGGGGGGGGGGGGTAGGGGGGATGCATAAATGAAAGTAATTCAGGAACTACCTCGGATAAACAATGCTTTGAAAGGGTTTCAATACTTCTGCTATTTGTACCTACAATGGCCAGAAGAAGTTGATTTTTGGCCTCCCAGGTAACCCTGTATCTGCTGTGGTTACCTTTAACCTTTACTTGTTACCTTTGTTTCAAAAAATGAGCGGATGGACAAACTACATGTACACCGTAATTAGGGCAAAGGTCTGTAACATCTTTTTTCGATTTACATTTTATTAAATGAAGACATTATGTACATCACTTACAAATAAGCACCTAATCATGTGAAAGCTTATTGATGCTCTTTGTAAAGAAGAATTCTTTTGACGGACGAAGATCCTTTAGGCTCAAAAAATAGGAGACAACTCTCCCCCCCCCCCACCACCACCACCACCACACTCATAAAAATACAAGTAAAACATCTCGTGAAATCATAATATGGTGGCGATAAATCATACTCCCTAAAGGCTACTGTTCATTCAATACTTTAAATTTTTCTATGACAATTTTTTCAACATATTATCATTGATAAAATTGAATATTACGTATACATTTCTATGGTTAGAAATGAGTTTTTATAATCTTATTATATATTTATACTTGTAATAAATACATGTTTTTTCCTCTATTTTGTTATCTGACTCATAACTGGGTGCCAGCACCTACATGCTCTAAATAATGAAAATAAAAATATAATCAACAAATGAGATGGAGTGATAACAATTGCAGAGGACTTCTATACAAAGCTATACAATAATATGTGAAATAAATTTGCCAATAGATGCATTGAAACAACTGATCGCGGTAATAAATTAGCAGTAGAAGAAGTAAAGAAAGCATTAAAAGGCATGAAAAGAGGCAAAGCAGAAGAAGAACATCGCCTAACAACTGATTTAATATCAGATGGAGATTACATAATAGTAAGACTTTGAATTCTACACAAAATGTCTCCAAAAATGCTCTATACACACAGCTGGGGAAACTTTAAATCATAATAATACACAAAATGTTTACTTTCAATAATATACAAAATATTTACAAAGATATTGGGCCGATTAGAATAACAGTTAGACTTGAATCAATCAAAAGAGAAAACAATTACACACACAGATTCAACCCTACCCAACCCCTCACCCTCACCAAACTTATAACCCGCTTGTTAGGCAATATTGGGAGAGCGTAGTTTCAGAGCACCTCTCGGGGTACCTCTTTCCCTACGTATAACTACTCCCTCTCCTCCCTGAGGGTAACGATAAAGAATTTATATATATATATATATATATATATATATATATATATATATATATATATATACACATCTCTCTCTCTCTCTCTCTCTCTCTCTCTCTCTCTCTCTTTATTTATATGTATACATACATACATACATACATACATACATATATATATATATATATATATATATATATATATATATATATATATATATACACAAATATACAGTACACACACACACATATATATATATATATATAAATATATATATATATATATATATATATATATGTACACACATACATATATATATATATATATATATATATATAAATACCGAACATATATATATATATATATATATATATATACATATATACGTATATATATAGATACCATACTTTTATATAGATATATATATATATATATATATATATATATATACAGTATATATATATAAATACCGACTAGTGACAGAATTTGGAAGGGTGTGTGAGAGAAGGAAGTTGAGAGTTAATGTGGGTAAGAGTAAGGTTATGAGATGTACGAGAAGGGAAGGTGGTGCAAGGTTGAATGTCATGTTGAATGGAGAGTTACTTGAGGAGGTGGATCAGTTTAAGTACTTGGGGTCTGTTGTTGCAGCAAATGGTGGAGTGGAAGCAGATGTACGTCAGAGAGTGAATGAAGGTTGCAAAGTGTTGGGGGCAGTTAAGGGAGTAGTAAAAAATAGAGGGTAGGGCATGAATGTAAAGAGAGTTCTATATGAGAAAGTGATTGTACCAACTGTGATGTATGGATCGGAGTTGTGGGGAATGAAAGTGACGGAGAGACAGAAATTGAATGTGTTTGAGATGAAGTGTCTAAGGAGTATGGCTGGTGTATCTCGAGTAGATAGGGTTAGGAACGAAGTGGTGAGGGTGAGAACGGGTGTAAGAAATGAGTTAGCGGCTAGAGTGGATATGAATGTGTTGAGGTGGTTTGGCCATGTTGAGAGAATGGAAAATGGCTGTCTGCTAAAGAAGGTGATGAATGCAAGAGTTGATGGGAGAAGTACAAGAGGAAGGCCAAGGTTTGGGTGGATGGATGGTGTGAAGAAAGCTCTGGGTGATAGGAGGATAGATGTGAGAGAGGCAAGAGAGCGTGCTAGAAATAGGAATGAATGGCGAGCGATTGTGACGCAGTTCCGGTAGGCCCTGCTGCTTCCTCCGGTGCCTTAGATGACCGCGGAGGTAGCAGCAGTAGGGGACTCAGCAGTATGAAGCTTCATCTGTGGTGGAAATGTGGGAGGTTGGGCTGTGGCACCCTAGCAGTACCAGCTGAACTCGGCTGAGTCCCTGGTTAGGCTGGAGGAACGTAGAGAGTAGAGGTCCCCTTTTTTGTTTTGTTTCTTGTTGTTGTCGGCTACCCCCCAAAAATTGGGGGAAGTGCCTTTGGTATATGTATGTATGATGTATATATATATATATATATATATATATATATACATATATATATATATATATATATATATATATATATATATATATATCCAGATACTTGCTCCTTATCATATGGGGTAGATATTCACTGCATATATACAACGTAATACATTGACACCGTCGTCCGCACACTAGATTAGAATGTATAAAACCGGCCTCTGGTCAGAGTTGCGTGAGGGAACGGTAAACACCCGTCAATCCGATGGAGCAGCTAATCCCAAATTCTCATGTGGTCCGAGTGATTATCATCAGCATCAATATATTTTCAGACGAACCCGATTCATATTCCTTATACAACGAAGGTCATCGTCGTCTAATAAATTTTTTTTAGTAGAAATCCAATTCGAATCCTTGTTCGTTTTAGTCAAAAAGTCCTTCTATCTATATCACCTTTCAAAATAGAGAATTAAAGATGAAGTACGGTCTACAAATAAATAAAAAAACGGAAAAACATACAAACACTTCTAGGTAACTAACCTATAATAATAAAACCAAAATAATTACAAATAAACCACTTCCATTATTCGCAATCACACCAAGCCCAGATGAAATAATACTGATATTTTGATAAATCTATATATGATAATAATGCAAGGATACAAAATACCCTCTCCTTCTACAATCAGAATCAAGAAAAACACTCACTCAAGACACTAGCCAACGTCCTGAACTATCTCACCCAAAAGAATATCCAGACAACTGAACTTTCAATTATTTCAACAATCTCACAAGCAATAAACGATCAGTACACAAACTACTTCGTTCTTTTGCTAGCTCTCTTGCTCTTGCATTCTGAAGGATTGGGCAAAAAAAAAAAAAAAAAAAAAAAAAAAAGTAAAAACTTGAAGGTTAAAAAAAGGACATCGTTAATTAATCTTTCAAAACTTTTTTATTTAATTGTAATTTCGTTGTGGTAAATAATTGTTTTATTAACAATTGAGTAATATCTAGAATATAGAGAAAACTTGGGATCTTAATCTACCCACATTTATAATCAGGATATCCAACGAATTATTATTATTATTATTATCATTATTATTATTATTACTAGCTAACCTACAACCCTAGTAGGAAAAGCAAGATGTTATAAGCCCAAGTACTCCAACAGGGATAAATAGCTGGGTAAGGGCAGGAAATAAGGAAATGAATAAACGAGATGAGAAGTAATGAAAAATTAGAATAAAATATTTTCAAAATAATAACAACGTTAATACTGATATTTCATATATATATATATATATATATATATATATATATATATATATATATATATATATATATATATGAACTATAAAAAGACTTGAATAAACGAGATGAGAAGTAATGAAAAATTAGAATAAAATATTTTCAAAATAATAACAACGTTAATACTGATATTTCATATATATATATATATATATATATATATATATATATATATATATATATATATATATATATATATATATATATATATATATGAACTATAAAAAGACTTATGTCAGCCTGTTCAACATAAAAACATTTGCTTCAAGTTTGAACTTTTGAAGTTCTACTGATTCAACTACTCGATTAGCAAGATCATTCCACAACGTGTTCACAGCTGGCGTAAAACCTCTAGAATGCTGTGTAGCGTTGAAGCTCATGATGGAGAAGGTCTGACTACTAGAATTAACTGCGTGCCCAGTATTACGAAAAGGATGGATATGCCAGGGAAGATCTGAATGTAAAGGATGGTCAGAATTATGGCAAATCCCATTCAACATGCACAACGAACTAATTGAAAGACGGTGTTAGACATTAATATCTAGATCAGGAATAAGAAATTTAATAGACCGTAAATTCCTGTCCAACAAATTAAGATGAGAATCAACAGCTGAAGACCAGACAGGAGAACAATGCTCGAAACAAGGTAGAATGAAAATCTTAATTAGACTTTCTCAATAAGCAAATAAATTTTGGTGCAATTGAAGAAGACAAAAACCTAATGTGTTTCTCAAAAATAAATTTGTTGTCGAGAATCACATCAAAAATTTTAAAAGTCAAACACAGTTAAAAAGAAAACATTATCAACTCTGAGATACGGATGTTGAGGAGCCACTGTCCTTGCCCTACTTATAATCATAGTTTGAGTTTTGTTAAGATTCAACTTCATGCCGCATGATTTGCACAATACACTAATTTTAGCTGGATCTCCATATCGAGCCAAAAAGTCGAGCAGGGGAAGAATTGGCCGAGAAAAAATAGGCTTTCCGTTTAAACGAGGACATATGAGAGTTGTATTATATAGAATCAAGAAGAAAAAACCAAAGAACAATAAAGGAAAAATGCTTTCCGCATAATAAGTGTGAGAAGAGATACAATTAGCCAAGTTACAAAAGCCTTAACAAGTCAAGGGATCTTCCATTGGGCTCAACGGAACAGAGACGAAATACTATCTAATGAAGATGGACATAGATGATATCTTCTCTGGAGAAAAGTAAGAGCGAGAAGAGGCAGTGGCAGAGCCATTCATCAAACAAATTGCCTTTGATTTAATCCTGTAAAAGTTGGGGTCTAAAGTTCAGGTAACACAAAATCTTCGACGAAAATCATTTCTTAACAGGAAAAGATGAGACCGGGTTAAAGCTTAAATAACCGATATTAAGATAACGCGTGTTATCTCAATAATGATTCTATTTGATCTGAAGTAGATATAACAATATTGGCTATGAGACACAACCTATATAATAAAGATGTTGGTAAAATTGATAAGTAATTTACCTTATAATGAAATATACCATGAACATTTAAAGAGAACAGACACAAAAAGAAAGAAAATGGTTTGGCGGTAATGTTAACAGAAACTGAAATAATCGATATTACAAATGGGCTAACAAAATGTAACAAAAAGTAAGAAAATAGACTTAAGGGCAGTGATAAATAGGAAGAAAATGGTTAATGCTATCTTAAGAAACAAGCATTTTGGTAAAAAGTCATCCAGGTAGCAAGAGATCGATCGCCGCCCAGGACCGTGAGTTTAAGCTGTTTACTTGGGAGGCTACTGCTGTGGTAGGGCACCACAGTGGGGGGTTGGGCTTACCCAGCTGACGTTCTGGTGAGCATCTATTCTGATGGAACCGGAACTGAAACCAGTCACCTTTAACCTTTAGTTGTAAAGACATACATAGGAACTTTTGGGTGACAGAACGCTGTGCAAGTCTATACGCTTCGAAGATAAGATAAAAAATGAGAAAATAAATAACACAACAGGTATTTATAAAAGTATTAAAAATATACAAAGGTCCATCTTTCACGTGATTTTACTCCATAAAATATTTACTTTCAGGGCTTAATTGAGCAAATGTATCCTCATTTTCACTCATTAGAGAAAATCTAAAATAATAAGTAAATGTATCATCACACAGAATCTGGTATCAGCCATGGTCCCTAATGCCATGGTGATGGGATAATGGCATCCATGTCAAAAGCTTTCATGGCAAGAGTGACATTTTTGATAAATCGTACCTCCATTTCTTGTCTTTGATTTACTACCAGAAACATATTACTAAATGGGCCATCAATCTCTTTCTGTTTCTCTCCCTCATTTAAAATACCTCGAGTCATTCATTCCGAGAAGTGCCCAAGACCTAGATGTGAATAATGTGTGTATAATTTATCCAACCATTCAACTTTTAATACAATCTGCTTGATATATGCAAGAAAAAAAGTTAATAAAAATTCACGGTAAATGCTTCATTAATATTTCAATATTTCCTAATGACAAATTAAACCGACTTATCATGCTTATAGAAAGAATTTTCTACGCTGTCTCAAAAAAAAAAAAAAATATCTATTCAAAGGTAATTCCCATTTTTTGAAATACTTTTATGTTCAAAAAGTAACAAACTGAAAAAGACATTATTCACTTGACAAGGTTTATGTTATTAAATGCATATCATGGAAAAAGAATATTGAACAACATAAAAGAGGTGTAAGATAAGTACAAGCTAACGGTATAATTTTGTTGGCAATAAGAACCATACTATTAATAGGACACGAGTGTAGAGGTAGGCTTAATATTTTGTGGAATGATTGATTGATTGATTTGAGGTTCTCTGGCATCCTGACATCGAAGGTCATTGACGCCGATATCGTTTTTTATAAATAAAGATAAAAACAATATTCAATTAAAACCAGAGAAGTAAATATGTTATGAAAGTTGCATAGCATCAAGAAGACCTGCTTCTGATATAAATCTAAAAATTCCACTAGAAGTTAATATGATATAAAAGTTAATGCCATAGAGTTCAGCTCTATGAAGATTGACATAGGAATGTACAAAAGCCGTTAGATGGTATGTCACTGTCACCTCAGTTTCTCGGGGCCGGGTTCGATTCCCCAGCCGACCAGAAATCGTTAACTTTGAGTTGATTCCCTCTTGGGTGTCTGATCTCGAGGTAGAGAGGATCCAGATATTAGGAGGAGTATAATATATTGATTATATCATCCTGTTTGTATATATATATATATATATATATATAAATCTATATATATATAATGTATATATATTCTATATATATAAATATATATATATATATATATATATATATATATATATATATATATATATATACAGTAAATGTTTATGTATATATACATATATATATATATATATATATATATATATATATATATTATATATATATATATTTATATATATATATATATATGTATATATATATACTGTATATATATACATACATATATATACATATATATATATATATATATATATATATATATATATATTCTAGAAATCGGCTTTCGGTATAACACATTATCTAGAGATAAGGTAGTGATATAAGATTAGGCCTATTCCATAGATTCCGTTTTATAGGCCTAGTTTTGTAGAGTTTCTTTTTGTAGTCTAACTATGGTGGTCGCTATTTGCTATAACGATAGAATAAATGTAGAGGAATGATAATAGCTTCTTTGACCAAACTGAAAATTGGCTTTTAGGCCTATTTAGGTATGTTATTTTACTTTAAAAAAAAGATATTTCAATGACGTATAGAATTGGAAGACAGCATCTCCCCGGTCAAACTGAGATCTATTCCGGAAGGCTAAAACTACTGACAGATCTTTGATCAGAAAGCATCTATAATATTTACAACGCTGACAGTATGCTTAAATCACTGTCAGTTCTTTTCACATATTGCTTTGAAAATGAGGAGGAAGATTCTATAGAAAAGAATGAATTAATTGAGCTTCAACAAACCTACGAAGAAGACCTAGATAAATAATATAATCCTTTTTATTCAGTAAAACAAATTTACGAAAGAACAAAAATATCAAAACTGATATGGAGGAAAAGGCAAATCAGTATAAAAGGAAGATAAACTATATGGATTGTCTGTTTTGATGTTGTTACTGTTTTTGAGATATTTTATTAATTGTTAATTATTTCTCATATCGTTTATCTATTTCCTTATTCCTTTCCTCACTGGGCTATTCTTCCCTGTTGGTGCCCTTGGGCTTATAGCATTTTGCTTTTCCAATTAGTGCTGTAGCTTAGCTAATGATAATAATAATAATACTAATACTAATACTAATACTAATACTAATACTAATACTAATACTAATACTAATAATAATAATAATAATAATAATAATAATAATAAGAATAAGAATAAGAATAAGAATAAGAATAAGAATAAGAATAAGAATAAGAATAAGAAGAAGAAGAAGAAGAAGAAGAAGAAGAAGAAGAAGAAGAAGAAGAAGAAGAAGAAGAAGAAGAAGAAGAAGAAGAATAATGATAATGATGATGATAATAATAATAATCTTCGATACAATAGAGAAGCCCGGAACCCTCGGAGACTTTCATATTCCTGAAGAAAATTTGGAATCATCAACTCCATCGCCAGATTTCCCGAACGTTTCTCTCCTCTCCAGTCAGAAGACGGTGTTAAATATAATAATAATAATAATAATAATAATAATAATAATAATAATAATAATAATAATCTTCGATGCAATATAGGAACCCGGAGCCATCCAGAGAATTGGTGATTCCGAAATGTCGCCAGGAATTTGAAAGTCTCCAGAGAGCTCGTACAGCGGCAACAATCGTTTTTTTTTCAAAATAATGCTGATACAGGCCCCAGTATCTGTGTTATTGAATATGACTTACATAGTAAACAAAGCGATTTCACAGTTTATGGATATCATCGGGACCCTTAAAGGAAAATTGAACTGGCCTCAAAGGAAGATTCGGCCCTTCTAGAGCAGAATCTCGCTTGCGAGGATATGACGTTAGAACTTCAGGGACAGCTGCGAGCTCTTCAGGAGTCGGGGATCTTCAAATGGTTTTCGTGGCTACTCCCAGAGGCGCCGCGCTTTGAAGACTGCTCAGCAGTCGCCTCTCAGGATGGATTCCTCGGCAGGTGGCTGCGGCGCTGTCCTTGGGTTGGGGGCTTGTGGAAAGCCCGCCAGGAACTACAGCGGTGCGAACTGGGATTGCACCAGATGGAGAGAGAAGCATTAAGATTCAAAGATGAATTGAAATCAACGTGGTTCGTTGGCTAGCTTCTCCCCGAATGTGACTTAGGACAAAGGATGGAAGAATCCCTTTCTATTGGAAATAGGAACTACTACATCGGCATGGCTGCTGCTTCCGTCATACTTGGCGGAATTATGCTTGCCTGGAGGAGGAGGAGGATGGCCGAAGAAGATGTGGACAGTAGCTCTTTGGAAGAATATGTTCCAGATATGGAACACTTAGGCGAAGATCTGTTGGACGGAAATGTACTGGAAATGGAAACCGATCAGACTACTCTCTTGCAAAATCTCAAGGATGAGAATGATGAGTTACAAGGACAAATTAAAGAAATGGGAAGAATAGTAGAAATGAACAAAACACAGCAAAATAAACAAGTAAAGGAATTGAAAAATGAGGTAAGTGAATTGAAGACAGAAAAAGATAAGCTGGAATCTGAGTGCGTCGGAAAAGACATCCAGATGAGGGAACATGAAAATTTGCTGGAAATTCTCAGGAAGGAGAATGCAGAAATGAAGAAAGAACAAATTCAAAACAGAGAACAAGTCAACGAATTGAAAAATGAGGTATGTGAATTAAAGACAAAAAAAGATAAGTTGGAATCTGAGTGCGTCGGAAAAGAGATCCAGATGAGGGAACATGAAAATTTGCTGGAAATTCTCAGGAAAGAGAATGCAGAAATGAAGAAAGAACAAATTCAAAACAGAGAACAAGTCAACGAATTGAAAAATGAGGTATGTGAATTAAAGACAAAAAAAGATAAGTTGGAATCTGAGTGCGTCGGAAAAGAGATCCAGATGAAGGATCAAGAAAATTTGCTGGAAATTCTCAGGAAAGAGAATGCAGAAATGAAGAAAGAACAAATTTCAAACAGAGAACAAGTCAACGAATTGAAAAATGAGGAAGGTCAATTGAAGACAGAAAAAGATAAGCTGGAATCTGAGTGCGTCGGAAAAGACATCCAGAGGATGGAACAGGAAAATTTGCTGGAAATTCTCAGGAAAGAGAATGCAGAAATGAAGAAAGAACAAATTCAAAACAGAGAACAAGTCAACGAATTGAAAAATGAGGTATGTGAATTAAAGACAAAAAAAGATAAGTTGGAATCTGAGTGCGTCGGAAAAGAGATCCAGAGGATGGAACAGGAAAATTTGCTGGAAATTCTCAGGAAAGAGAATGCAGAAATGAAGAAAGAACAAATTCAAAACAGAGAACAAGTCAACGAATTGAAAAATGAGGAAGGTCAATTGAAGACAGAAAAAGATAAGCTGGAATCTGAGTGCGTCGGAAAAGACATCCAGAGGATGGAACAGGAAAATTTGCTGGAAATTCTCAGGAAAGAGAATGCAGAAATGAAGAAAGAACAAATTCAAAACAGAGAACAAGTCAACGAATTGAAAAATGAGGTAGGTCAATTGAAGACAGAAAAAGATAAGCTGGAATCTGAGTGCGTCGGAAAAGACATCCAGAGGATGGAACAGGAAAATTTGCTGGAAATTCTCAGGAAAGAGAATGCAGAAATGAAGAAAGAACAAATTCAAAACAGAGAACAAGTCAACGAATTGAAAAATGAGGAAGGTCAATTGAAGACAGAAAAAGATAAGCTGGAATCTGAGTGCGTCGGAAAAGACATCCAGAGGATGGAACAGGAAAATTTGCTGGAAATTCTCAGGAAAGAGAATGCAGAAATGAAGAAAGAACAAATTCAAAACAGAGAACAAGTCAACGAATTGAAAAATGAGGTAGGTCAATTGAAGACAGAAAAAGATAAGCTGGAATCTGAGTGCGTCGGAATAGACATCCAGAGGATGGAACAGGAAAATTTGCTGGAAATTCTCAGGAAAGAGAATGCAGAAATGAAGAAAGAACAAATTCAAAACAGAGAACAAGTCAACGAATTGAAAAATGAGGTAGGTCAATTGAAGACAGAAAAAGATAAGTTGGAATCTGAGTGCGTCGGAAAAGACATCCAGATGAGGGAACATGAAAATTTGCTGGAAATTCTCAGGAAAGAGAATGCAGAAATGAAGAAAGAACAAATTCAAAAAGAGAACAAGTCAACGAATTGAAAAATGAGGTAGGTCAATTGAAGACAGAAAAAGATAAGCTGGAATCTGAGTGCGTCGGAATAGACATCCAGAGGATGGAACATGAAAATTTGCTGGAAATTCTCAGGAAAGAGAATGCAGAAATGAAGAAAGAACAAATTCAAAACAGAGAACAAGTCAACGAATTGAAAAATGAGGTAGGTCAATTGAAGACAG
The DNA here is from genome assembly GCF_036898095.1 of Palaemon carinicauda. NCBI lineage: Eukaryota > Metazoa > Arthropoda > Malacostraca > Decapoda > Palaemonidae > Palaemon > Palaemon carinicauda. Next base: position 40,398,702 of record NC_090769.1, read on the forward strand.
AAAAAGATAAGCTGGAATCTGAGTGCGTCGGAATAGACATCCAGAGGATGGAACATGAAAATTTGCTGGAAATTCTCAGGAAAGAGAATGCAGAAATGAAGAAAGAACAAATTCAAAACAGAGAACAAGTCAACGAATTGAAAAATGAGGTAGGTCAATTGAAGACAGAAAAAGATAAGCTGGAATCTGAGTGCGTCGGAAAAGACATCCAGATGAGGGAACATGAAAATTTGCTGGAAATTCTCAGGAAAGAGAATGAGAAAGGGAAGAAAAATCAAATTGAGAAAACAGTAAACCTGAATAAATTGAAAAATGAAGTGGGTAAATTAAAGGCAGAAAAGGCAAAATTGGAGTCTGAATGTGTCCAAAAAGAGCTTCAAAAGAAGAAACTGGAAAATTTGCTGGAAAGTCTTAGAAAGGAAAAACAAAGTGGAAATCAATGGAAACGGGAATTTGAAGAACTGAAAGAAGAAACAGAGAAACTTGAAGCAAATTTGGTGCAAGATTATGAAAAACTAGAATTTGTCTGCAAAATAAAAGACCTCGAAATAATGGAACAAAAAATTATTGCTGAAAAGTTTGAAAGTGAAAATAAAGAAATTAAAAAGGCGCAAAGTGAGAACACGGAATAACTGAATAAATTGAAAAGTGAACTTTGTGAACTTAAAGCAGAAAAGAAGCTAGAAGCTGAGAAGGAGGAAGAGCATAAAACCGAGAATAAAGATGAACATAAGAGGAAAAGCTTATTAATTGCTGGATTAAGTGCGCAGATGAATAATAGGCCCAAAGAGGCTGTAGATATCTTCACCCAAGCCTTGGCTGTGGAGACTGACAACGACGAAGGAACGGCTCTACTGCATGTCCTTCGAGCTGAAGCGAACGCAGCCACTGAAAAGCCTCCTAATATGGATATTGTATTAGACTGCTCCATGGCCATCGAGAAAGGATGTGAAGGATGGAAAGCGTACATGTTACGAGGACGGTACCTCGTCAAACTCGGCATTTTCGACGCGGCCCTGAAGGACTTCGAAACGGCGAAAGTGAAGAAAAATTAGAAATTTTCAAAAATCGTTGAAGATACTAAGGCACTGCAGAAGGAATGGGAAGACAAAGGACACTATGAGATCCTGGGTCTGGAAAAGACAGCCACGAAGGCAGAGGTTATAAAATCCTTCAGGGACCTGTCCATGGCGTTCCACCCAGACAGACATCGGGACAAACCCGAATTCCTACAGGAGGCATTCGAGGAGAAGTACAAAAAGGCGGTCAACGCGAAACTGATTCTGGTGGACGAAAGGAACCGAAGAGATTATGACGAAGAGCTACGCCATCAGGAGGAATATGAACACTGGGAGAAGAGTGGCGGCCAGTGGAATCGTCAGGAGCCAGGGCAGTGGAACCACAGGCGGCAGTACCATCAAGGACGCCCCAGATGGGAAGAGCATAGGCAGTACAATCAAGGACCAAGAAAGGAGCAACATCGTCAAGGGAACAACCACCGATATTATTATTAAGGATATCGCAATGTGTAAACTTAAACCTAAGTGAACCACCTGAAATGATCGTTATGTGCTTCTAAGAAATGATCCCGGTCTGGTGTCTTTGTGTGTGAAATCTCAATGGTTTTCTCTTTTTAAGCTTATTTCTTTAAGTATTCTATATATAAAGTAAACTTTTACCACACTGTATCTATCATTTACAAGATTTCCTTAGGGTTTAAAGATCGCTCATGACAATCAGAGGCAAGGAAAGAGACAATATACTAGAAACCGATCATATATACACATGATCAGAGGCCAAGTCACTCTCCATCAACCTAGAGCAGGGTAGACCCCGGCAATGGCCGATAGTGACTCAGCAGATAGACATATAGGCTCCCCCAATCCTCCGATCCATAATTCATATGGACGGTAAGGTTGCACTATTAGAAACTATCAAGCTTGACCAGGGAGCGAACTTTCGTCCATCATATTGTGAGTCTGGGACGTTTCAAATAGGCTACAACTACTTTAAATTGAGCGAAAACATACCAGTATTGTATAGTTAACAATCAGTTATAATGGTAGATGTGGGTTGATTCGTATTCTAAGTGAAAATCCATTCGGCAGGAATATGTGCGGAATTCAATCTTGCCACTATATATAAACAGAAGTTTTAAACCAACCGTTTGCCTTTCATTCTAGTAGCACTAAGGTTCGAATCCTTGCCCGGGCACACGTAGTCAGCCTAAAAAAAATCTTTCAGTGAGTCTGTGATCCCGTGGCTTTGATATTAAAAGGTATGTGTTAGGAATAGAATTTATCATAAAACAATTAATTATCACATATATACTTATTAATAAACTACAATGCCAGAGATGAGTTGATTTTTATGTACATATATTCGGATGAGTTATGAATGAACTCTTATTTCTATGTACAGTATATCCCAATGGTTTAAGTCAACCATTTACCTATATTTCTACTCTGCACTATGGTTGATTTTTTGGTTTCCTGTGACCGTGTTAACACATGAAGTTTTTTTTTTTTTCAAACTCAAACAGTCGATAATAGTGGGTCGTTTTTTTAGCATTGTTATTGAATATTTAAGTAATAGATCGCAAAAAGTTTGATGGGCACCTGAATGAGTACAGGAATGTGATATCCGGTGTTCCTTAGAGTAGTATTCTTAGCCCATTACTTTTAAAACGATATGCTTATGACATGAGGTTTGGTCAAGAAAACAATCTTGTTGCATATGCAGATGGTGCTACACTCTGCATCAATTCCATCACCATAATGTAGATCTGGGGTTCATGAATTCCTTAATAGAGATCTAGCTAAAATCAGTGCATGGTGCAAATTATGGGGCATGAAGTTGAATCCTAACAAAACTTAAAGCATGATTGTAAGTAGGTCAAGACCAGTGGCTTCTCAACATTTAGATCTCAGCATTGATAATGTTTCTTTAACTCTGTATGTTCCTTTTAAAATTTTAGGTGTGATTCTCGACAGCAAATTTACTTTTAAGAAGCACATTAGGTCCGAATCTTCTTCAATTGCACAAAAAATTCACTTATTGAGAAACTCTTTTAAGATTTTCGATGATCAATCTTTTCAAAAGACGTGTTTTAATTCTTTCATTCTACCTCGTTTTGAGTATTGTTTCGGGTATTGTTCTCCTGTCTGGTCTTCTGCTGCCGATTCTCATCTCAATTTGTTAGACAGGAACTTACCGCCTATTATATTTCTTGTTCCTGATCTAGATATTAATCTCTGGCACCGTCGTTCAATTAGTTCGTTGTACATGTTGCATAAGATCTTTCCTAATTCTGATAATCCTTTACATTTAGATCTTCCCGGACAGTTCCATTCTGCTTGTAAAACTAGGCATGCAATTCATTCTAATAGGCTTCCTCCATCATGAGGCTCAATACTACACAGTATTCTAGAAGTTTTATTCCAGCTGTGACCAAGTTGTGGAATGATCTTCCTAATCGGGTAATTGAATCAATTGAACTTCAAAACTTCAAACTTGCAGCAAATGTTTTTATGTTGAATAGGATGACATAAGTCTTTTTACAGTTTATATATGACATATCTGTTTTGATGTTGGTACTGGTGTTTGAATATTTTGTTCTGATTATTTTCATTACTTCTCATGTCGTTTATTTATTTCTATATTTCCTTTCCTCACGAGCCTATTTTTCCATGTTGGGCTTACAGCCTCTTGCGTCATAAAATAGGGTTGTAGTTCAGCTTGTAATAATAATAATAATAATAATAATAATAATAATAATAATAATAATAATAATAATAATAATATAATAAAAGCAATCGTTAGGCCATCTCCAGTTTTGCCTCTTTTCATGCCTTTTAATGTTTTCCTTACTTCCCATGGTTACTTTTGTAAACGTCTCAAGTGTTTCATTATTTCTATTAGCTCAGTTATTTCCAATACCAATATTGTAGAATATTGTATAGAAATCGACGGCATTTTTTATTACTCCAATTCTTTTGATGATATTTCCATTTTCCTCCTATAAAGCAAACATCTGTGTGCGCCATGTTCAAAGTCTTCTTTTCATCAATTGGTGATTCTTCCCTTCTTTTATGTATGTATGTATGTATGTATGTATGTATGTACGTATGCTTATATGCAGTATATGTATATATATATATATATATATATATATATATATATTATATATATATAATATGATGTATATGTATATTAAATATATATATATATATAATTATATATATATATATATATATATATATATATATATATATATATATATATATATATAATATGAATAAACACAGACAGACAGGCAGATAGACACACACATATATATGTGTGTGTATATATATATATATATATATATATATGTGTATATATATACATATATATATATATATATATATATATATATATATATGTATATATATATATATATATATATATATATATATATATATATATATATTTATATATATATATATATATATATATATATATATATATATACTCGTATATGTATATATATGAATGTGTGTATGTATAAACAAATACATATATAATGTATGTATAGTTATAAACAAATACAAGTACATATATATAGTATATGCCAATGTGTGTGTATATTTATTAGAAAAATTCAATGTAATCCTCAAGCCAGTCTATGACCTCACTACCACGATTGAGAACGCTGCCTGCTGAATTAGTGTGAAAACTTATAATTGCATTTCAACTTTATTACGTTTATTGCATTTCTTCAATTATTTTCTGTTGGAGAAATCATTTAAGGAAAACAAATAAAATTTTATTCCTTTTGTCATCCTACTCTTTAAGACTTCCTTGATCTTCAGTTTGAATTAATGGAATGATATGGTAAGATTTTTTTATTTTCTACATATAAAAAAAATGTGATTTTAAGTTTCATATTAGAGTATCTCTTCCTATGATCTATATTTTGGAGACTTGTTTATCAAAGAAACTGAATGCAAATTATCAGTGTTTCTCATTGGCTTACTAAATAAGGGAAAACAAGCACTGAACTTTTAATGTAAGAATTCAGTTTTCAAAACCTCGCTTTTAAGAATGTAGAAATGAGGAGGAAACGTTAACTTCGGATAAAAAGATCATAAAAAAAGTTTCTTGAGACAATATTCATTAGTTGTTGCCCCTTCCCTCGAGGACAAACTTCCTGATTCTCCTTTATACAGTTTGTGTTGAGCACAAGTTGGAGAACAATTCTCTAAAGTGATTCCTAGTGTGATATATGGGGAAATAAAAATACGATAGATACGAAGGCAAACAATAACAAATAATGGGTGCTGAATGGTGTATTATTATTATTATTATTATTATTATTATTATTATCATTATTATTATTACTAGACAAGCTACAACCCTAGTTGGAAAAGCAAGATGCTATAAGCCCAAGGGCTCCAATAGGGAAAAATAGCCCAGTGAGGAAAGGAAATAAGGAAATAAATAAATGAAGAGAATAAATTAACAATATATCATATTAAAAACAGTAACATCGTCAAAACAGATATGTCCTATATAAACTATTAACAACGTCAAAAACAGATATGTCATTTATATAAACTATAAAAAGACTCATGTCACCTGGTCAACATAAAAACATTTGCTCCAACTTTGAACTTTTGAAGTTCTACAGATTCAACTACCCGATTAGGAAGATCATTCCACAACTTAGTAACACCTGGAATAAAACTTCTAGAATACTGTGTAGTATTGAGCCTCATGGTGGAGAAGGCCTGGCTATTAGAATTAACTGCCTGCCTAGTATTACGAACACGATAGAATTGTCCAAGGAGATCTGAATGTAAAGGATGGTCAGTTATGAAAAATCTTATGCAACATGCATAATGAACTAATTGAACGACGGTGCCAAAGATTAATATCTAGATCAGAAATATGAAATTTAATAGACCGTAAGTTTCTGTCCAACAAATTAAGATGAGAATCAGCAGCTGAACACCAGACAGGAGAACAATACTCAAAACAAGGTAGAATTAAAGAATTAAAACACTTCTTCAGAATTGATTGATCACCGAAAATCTTGTAAGACTTTCACAATAAGCCAATTTTTTGTGCAATTGAAGAAGACACAGACCTAATGCGTTTCTCAAAAGTAAATTTGCTGTCAAGAAACAAACCTAAAATTTTAAAAGAGTCATACAAATTTAAAGAAACATTATCAATACTGAGATCCGGATGTTGAGGAGCCACCATCCTTGACCTAATTACTATTATAATAGGATTCAACTTCATACCTCATAATTTGCATCATGCACTAATTTTAGCTAAATCTCTATTAAGGGATTTACCAACCCCAGATCTACATTCAGGGGATGGAATTGATGCAAAGAGAGTAGCATCATCTGCATATGCAACAAGATTGTTTTCTTGGCCAAACCACATGTCATGTGTATATAATATGAAAATTAATGGGTCAAGATCACTCCCCTGTGGAACACAAGATATCACATTCCTATACTCACTAAGGTGCCCATCAACAACAACTCTTTGAGATTTATTACTTAAAAAATCAATAATAATGCTAAGAAACAACCCACCCACTCCCAACTGTTTCAGTTTGAAAACAAGGGTCTCATGATTAACACGGTCAAAGGCAGCACTAAAATCAAGGCCAATCATACGAACTTCCTGACCACAATCAAGGGATTTCTGTACAGCATTAGAGATTGTAAGAAGGGCATCACATGCTCCAAGGCCTTTACGAAAACCAAATTGCAAACTAGGGAGTAGATGATTACTTTCAGCAAACCTATTAAGACGTTATGCCAGAAGACGTTCAAAAACTTTAGATAATATGGGAGTTATGGAAATTGGGCGGGAATTAGTGGGACTTGAGCTACCACAAACATATTTACATAGAGGAGTAACATTACCAATTCTCCAACAAGTGCTAAAAGCACCTCTTCTTGCTAACTTGCGCAAAATAACAGATAACTTTGGAGCTAAGAAGTCTGCTGTCTTTATAAAAAACAAAGGAAAAATACCATTTAGGTCTACACCTCCATAAGCACCAAGGTCCATCAACAGAGCTTTAATCTCATGTGATCGAAAAGCTAATCTAGTTAGTTTAGCTTCAGGAAAACAGGAATGAGGGAGTTTAAGTTTTTCATTACTCTGTTTACTGTCAAAAACATCAGCCAAAAGCTTTACCTTTTCCTTTGGACAGTGAGTGACTGAGCCATCTGGTTTAAGTAAAGGAGGAACTGTTGCAACTACACCAAAGAGTGCAGATTTAAGGGTAGACCACCATTTATGTTCCTGAGTTGTACCAGAAAGGGTTTCTTTTATAGTTGAATTGTACTCATTTTCAGTTGAGGCATAAACTCTCTGAGCAAAAGCTCGAAGCTGAGTATAGTTGTTCCAGGTCAAATCTGATCTGTTACCCTTCCAAAGATGATAGGCCTCCTACTTCCCCAAATAAGCACGTCTACAATCATCATTGAACCACGGTTAGTCCTTCACTCGGTACCTCAGCACACGAGAAGAGATACGCCTATTCAAAGGGACAACAGGATATGCCTATTCAAAGGGACAACAGGATACGCCTATTCAAAGGGACAACAGGATTTACACTGCTATATAATTGTGACCAGTTCAAGCACAAAAGATCATTCAAAATCCCATCCTAGTCTGCTTGGGATTTCATATAAATTTTACAGGAGTATGATATATCAGGGACAGGCTGCTCAGTCTTCACTACTAAAGAAATCAAGGCATGATCAGATGTTCCGACTGGAGAACCAACCTTACTAGTTATAACACCAGGGGAGTCAGTGTAAACGAGGTCCAAGCAATTACCAGACCTATGAGTAGTTTCATTTATGATTTGCTCACAGCCTGATTCAGAGGCAAAGTCTAAAGCTCTTAAGCCATGGCGATCGGTAGGAGAGATAAAACTTACCCACTCCCTATGGTGAGCATTAAAATCACCAACAAAGACAAAAGAAGCCTTTCTATCATCTTCTTGTATCTTAGCCATAATGGTAAGAAGACAATCGAAGGTAGAATCATCCATGTCTGGATTCCAGTAGATTGAACACAAATAAAAGCTGTTATTTCTGCCACAAACTTTTATTACCTGAATCTCATGACATCCACATTGATAGCAGGACTTATGAGAAGCAGGGTACTCGGTCCTAATATACACCGCCATTCCCCTGGCCCTAGCGATGGCATCACGTTCCAACATTATTGGCTTCTTAAAACCAGTTATAAGGAGCTCAGATGAGTGCCTCATATTAGAAACCAAAGTTTCTGAGCATAAAAGAATATCATACTGTCTGGACGCAATTGTAAGGTCTTGGATATTTGCATGAAGACCACGAATATTGCAATACAGAAGACGACATTGACGAAATCTAGGACGTACTGGTCCCAGATTTCACTCAATGTCTCCAGACAGCATAAGAATTAATAGAAATAAAAAAAGAGACATCCTTCTTAAAAACTACATTAACAAGAATTATAACAAAAACAATATGTACAGAATTATAAATGAAGTGATTGATGATACCCATAGACTATAGTAAAAAGTCAGAAAAACTGGTCAACATGGAGGAGCCGATACACCATGCAAGGCTAAATACCCTCCAGGATAGCCACTTCAACTGAAGAGAGGACAGTAAGGATGGTATTGAGAAGGAAAAAAAAATCAGAAAAAGGAAAAGACAACCTCTTGATAAACCACCAGGCATCCATGGCCCTTCTATTAAGCCTGCCATTTAAAAAGAAACAAGAGGAAGAAAAAAATAATAATAATAAGATAGAATAGTGTGCCTGAGTGTACCCTCAAGCAAGAGAACTCTAATCCAAGACAGTGGAAGACCATGGTACAGAGGCTATGGCACTACCCAAGACTAGAGAACAATGGTTTGATTTTGGAGTGTCCTTCACCTAGAAGAGCTGCTTACCATAGCTAAAGAGTCTCTTATACCCTTACCAAGAGGAAAGTACACTGAACAAATTGCAGTACAGTAATTAACCCCTTGGGTGAAGAAGTGTTTAGTATTTCATTGTTGTCAGGTGTATGAGGAAAGACGAGAATATGTAAAGAATAGGCCAGACTATTCTGTGTAAGTGTAGGCAAAGAAAAAATAAGCCGTAACCAGAGAGAGGGATCCAATGCATTACTGTCTAGTCAGTCAAAGGATCCAATAACTCTCTAGTGGTAGTATCTCAACGGGCGGCTGGTGCCCTGGCCAACCTACTACCTACTATGTAAACAATTGAAGATTTCTCTATTAATAACTCGTGGATACTGACTAGACTAGGATATATATGGTTATATAGCACTTCACCTGAATAGTGACGTATAAACACGAAGACACTGGCGTAGGGTATGACTAGAGAAGTGACAAAAAAAAAAAAAAAAAAAATATATATATATATCCTGTACTTGCATTCAGTTTGAAAGAAGTAATAGCACCCAGTGCACTTTTCTTTACAGTAAAATACCAATATATAATAATTTACTTTGACAATGCCAAATCTATGGCATAAAGTATGAAAAACCTCACCAGAAAAACCAATAGCCATTAGCACTGGACCTCATATATTTTTGGTGGTATTCGCCTCTAACTACTGATGATTGGAGGAATTCTAAATCTAATATCTACTTCACCCCATGTGTTCATTGTATTCATCTTCCTGTGAATCCATTCGTATTGTGCACATTCAGCTACATATTGCTCTTTTTTCAATCTCTCCATACGTGTAGACCATCTCAAAATACCCGATCCATTAATTTACAAGTGCTAAATTTATATATTTCCACGTCTCAATTATTATGAACCAAACGTAATACAAACAAATGAGTTTTTACTTTACATTCAACAGGAAAATGTATTATTACGAAATAAAAGTGGTCAAATATTCCTTTCATGTGTTCCAACCTTGGTATAAATAGACATGCATTTCTCCTAATATTTTTTTATTTTTTACAACCCACTTTATTCCTCCCAACATCCGTTTTATTTACTCGAAAAACCTGAAATCAGTTACCATCTATATCAGAGATTCCCAACCTTTTTGTGATCGAGTACCACTTGGAGGTCCCGTACAGTCGCCGCGTACCACCTGCTTCCAGAGAAACTAAATTCGATCAGATACCACTTTATTTCTATAATTATAAAAATAGAACACACAAATTAACTAAGAAAACAACAACTCAATGCGAGGGCTGTATCTGCTTCTTCTCCACCAGCTAGTCAATGCGGGGCATGACTTTGCTCACAGCACATCGGAAATCATGCCCGGGCGCAGCAAGACGGTTTCGGCTCTTCGACTTGATGGCCATGAAGGCTGAGAACCCCTGCTCGTACTCCCACGTCGAGGGGAAAATCAGTAGCTGGGGAACAGCGTGACGGGCTAGCGTCGGGTACGAGGAGGCCATGCTCACCCAGAAGTTTAAAGGAGAGCACTTTTTGCGCTTCGTCTTTGCTGTCGTTCATGACCCCGAAAGTGTTCGCGTACCTCCTGAAAGGCCCTCGTGTACCACTAGTGGTACGCGTACCACAGATTGGGAACCACTGATCTATATCATAAAATATTGTTCCACTTTTCATATTACCATATTTCCTCATAACCTTTTTTTCTGCACATACCTTTTGCTTTCTTTGCTTGAAAATGCTTTACACTATCGTCAATCAAAACTGCATCAACTGCAAATATAATCCATTCCACAATTCTTTGGTCACCAAATTCTCTTATTCCACAACTTTCAAACTACAGCTAAATATCTTTTTGTTGAAATTCTCACATCCTATGTACGCAGATATTCAGCAACTGTTGACCCTGGTATGTTATAAACGCTATTGTTTACAAATCATGTATCTGATGACTTGAAAATTCTCTTTTTAGTCTCGTCTTTAGCAACTCTATGATAAAAATATGCTATATGCTTTTCCTTTTCTCTATAATATGCTTTTGTATAGAAATCATTCAGCATGACTACCATTTCATACGCTCGAGATTCAGCCAATTAGAGTCAGACTCCTGTACTAATTACTTTCTTCTAATTTTGTTTCCTCAAAAACGTTGAAATTTTACTGCTTGTACAACTATCATAGCCTTTTTTTCCAGCCAAACCCTATATATATATATATATATATATATATATATATATACATATATATATATACATATATATATGTATATATATATATATATATATATATATATTTCTGTGTTTATATATATATATATATATATATATATATATATTTCTGTGTTTATATATATATATATATATATATATATATATACTCACACACATACACACACACACACACACATATATATATATATATATATATATATATATATATATATATATATATATATGCGTTTGCGAGTCTATGTGTCATCATCAGCCGTAGCTAGAATACCCAAGGACCTTGAGAATACCTATATAAACAAGAGTAGCGTCATACGAATTACCGTACACTGAGTTGATGGGCGCCATTTTGTTTCCGGGTGACAGGCTACTACCAAAACCAGTCTCTCAGTGGCCAGTGGCCGGCAAGAAGGATTATCATGTACAGTACACATTCTTTCTTTCCGTTTATAATCCCAATAGACCTGAGAAAGCATCTAAAATCTCTTTCAATTTTATTAGGAATATTTTCCTTCAGATCCCCCCCTCTCTCTCTCTCTCTCTCTCTCTCTCTCTCTCTCTCTCTCTCTCTCTCTCTCTCTCTCTCTCTCTCTCGATCAAAGCCTGTTATTCCTGTATGAATCTCTCTATTATACTTTCCTTTTTATTATGAATACTTTCCCAGCGTCTAAAACAAATGAAACCAAGTGTCCCCTCATTTGATTGCCATTATTTTTCATATTATATCATAATTCATATCACATGTTCAATAATATATCTTATCTTCACAACTATATCACATTATAATAGCACATCATACTTCAATTCTATCTACAAATTCCACAACTAAATCTTACTTACGCTACATATATTACGTACTCTATCATATCCTCAAAATTTTATCACATTTTAATTATGTATCACATTCTATAAAGCGCAAGTTCATTTTCCACCTGCTGCGTTTCTCTCATCTCTCAATTTATTCTCTCTTGGGTTCTTCAACTTGAAGGGTAATTGCAGTCCTATTAAAACCTGGATTAATCATTCTACAATAATGCATCTTATAAGAGAGAGAGAGAGAGAGAGAGAGAGAGAGAGAGAGAGAGAGAGAGAGAGAGAGAGAGAGAGAGAGAGAGAGAGAGAGAGAGAGAGAGAGTAGTACTGCATCGTATAATAATTTACATTAACATAATCTTGGAATACAAAACCCTTACTCTCAGTCATTGCCTATAATTTTATTAATTGCATACATTTCTTTCGTCAGTATGAGAGAGAGAGAGAGAGAGAGAGAGAGAGAGAGAGAGAGAGAGAGAGAGAGAGAGAGAGACAACATCAGGCTGAACCGACAGTACGGAGGGCTTCCCTGCTGGCTGCTGGATACATAATGGCACCCTGTTTTGAGGTTAGGTAGTTTAGCCGTAGTTAGTCCACTGCACGACAAGCGCTTCAAACAACCTTTGCACTCGCTCCTGTTTATGGTCTTTCTATGCCAGTCTATACCCACAAATTTTCTTAGCTCATCAATCCATCATCATGTCTTCCTTTACCTGCTTCTTTTCCAATTTCTAGGGACGCATTCTGGTATTATTAATAACCATTTATTATCTTTTATTTTCATCATATGTCCTGCCCATTTCTATTTCTTACATGTTGTTGGAATATCCTCAACTTTAATTTGCTCTGGTATCCATGTTATTTTTTTTAGTCTTTTAGCGTTATTCCTATCATTATTCTTTCCATTGCCCTTTCATTTTTAACTAGATTATGTTGAAAGGCTTTAGTAAGGCTCTAAGTTTCTGATGCATGAGGTAATGCTGGTAGGACCACCTGATTAAATACATATTTTCTAGAAAAGGTGGCATTTTGATTTTCATAATATTATTTTGTTTAGCAAAAGCTCGCCATCTCATGCTTATTCTTCTTTTAATTTCGATCTTACGGTCTGGAGAAAAACTTACTGTCTTTCTTAAATACGTATATTCATTAACAAACAATCTCTGAAGGTTCATTCATAACCCTTATTTGTTGCCTCGTTGTATTTTCATAGAACATTACCTTACTTTTACTCATATTAATTTTCAGTCCTACATTTATGCTTTGTCTCTTCAAAGTTTCTATCATCTTTTGGCATTCCTATCCTGATTCACTAAATAGAGGTATGTCATCTGCAAATCTTAATTTGTTAATGTATTACCCATTAATGTTAATTCCTACCTTTTCCCAATCTAAATTCTTAAAAACTTCTTCTAGCCATGCTGTAAATAATTTAGGAAAGATGGGGTCACCCTGTTTAACTTGTTTCTCAATTAGAATTTTCTCACTCTCTTTATGTAGATTTGAGACAGCTGTTCTATCTATTTGTTGTCTTTGAAGTGATTTTATTACTCCTGAAGTTTTGTAGAATCAAAGCTTTGTCATGGTTTATAAATGCCATATACAGTGGTTTTGTTTATATATATATATATATATATATATATATATATATATATATATATATATATATATATATATATATATTTACATATATATATATATATATATATATATATATATATATATATATATATATATATATATATATATATATATGCGAGTGTGCGTGTGTGTTCGCGTGCATGTCTGTATTTTGAAAGCTTCAATGATACTACTTAATTCTGATAAAACTTTGGATTTCTTGTCATTACTAGACAGTCTTATGACAGTTTTACTTTCGGTGGTAGGATTTGATCTTGACTTTACAGAGGTTGAAACTAGGACTTGGTAACCTGATGTTTATTATGTTGAATTAACAAAATAAAGACGATTAACAAAAGAATAGTTAAAGGAATAATTCCGGTCTCGTCAAACAGTGGGAAAGCATAAAGTTCAATTTAAATTACAGAACGAAGAGTAGAACACACCATATTGCATTTTCCATGGCAATGCAACTTGGGAAGTGCAAGAATTTGGTACTATAGATCTAAAAAATGTCATGTCATGGAATTAATATACAAATATCTCTATAAATGTCACTTGAAGGAAGAAAAACTACGGACTGAATAACCAGCAGTGGCTGCAAATGTCACCAGATTCTGCAGATCCAGTGGCATTTTCCAGAAGAATTACCAGAAAACAAGCTGTTGATGGTGGAGCCACTGGAAATGTAGGAGTGGATCTGATTACACCTACAACTATACCTCAGTATTGCAAATTGGTAATTGATATAATGTATTTGTGGTGATTTTTCTGAGGTATTCAGAGGCATTGTCACTGCCATGCATATAAATAAGGCGAATTACAGGAGTATTAATCAAACTTCTGAGTAGATTAGGATTCTAAGTCAATTTTCAGTGTCTGGGGAACTTACTTTACTTCTTACATAAAGAAGGAGGTAAGCCATTTACTGAGCATCAAGCAGCTGTTCACGACACCTCATAACCCAAGGACAATAAACTCAGTAAGAGAATCGGCAGTGAACCCCAATCCTTCCTGAAGGGGAGAGGCGGCCTGTAAATTTAGCAATTTCGTGAAAATTTCGCCAAAATAAAATTTCACTATTTTCAAAGAGGTAATGGACCCTGCTGTTGCCAGACGAAAGATGAAAGCAATCCAAAGTATATTAATCATAAAAATGGCAATTTATTGTGCCCATAAGACACTGTCAAATTTCGTGTTTCAGCTGTCAGACATCAGGTGACAGCTGACAGAGTTTTTTTTTCTTATTTATTGGATTTGATATTCATTTTATGGGCTACCGAACGACATTTTTCCCAACGGCATCGATCACGTGAGATATTGACTGACAGAGACAGTCTCGATCTTATCTTTAGTGTGCTTCGATCAGTGAGAGAGAGAGGTGTATTACTTTTGTGCTTGTGAGAGATATTTCAGTGATTTTTCCTTTTTGTATCACATTTTATATTTTTACTCATAAACATCAATTATGCCTAAGAGGAAGAATTCAATGAGGTGTTTAGCTGCTGTAAGAAACATTCAAATATTCAATGAAAAAAGAAAACATGAACTTGATGAGAAGGCAACACTCACTCAAACGTTTGGTACAGAGTAAACAGAGCCACGTGGGATTTTCATTGTTCGTCGGGATATTTTATAAAACTTCTCGAAATATTAGCGAAACAGTGGGTTTGTTTGTTGATAGTGATGATTAGCTTTCATTAGTGCTATCTGATGATGAAGATACATCTGAAATGTTATTTGAAGATGAAACTTTTCCAAGTGATGTGCAACAAAGTAATGCAACACCTGTTGCTTCGGGTGCTGAAATAAAGGGTAAACTTTTGAGAAAATTTATCTGTGATAAAGAACAAGCATTGAATTGTGTATCAAATACCAGTGAGATCCTTCCTGTTTTATCAGAATGCTATATCGAGAGCGATTTGTGGTGATTGTGGCAGTAAACTAAAACATAGTTATGAAAGAAAAAATTTAGATGTTGATTTGAAATTTAAATGTAAATGTGAGTTTCCTGAGAATTTTCATAGTTCAGCTGTAAAATCAATTGAAAATATAGAAACTGAAAATATTGGTATAGTAACTGCTTCCTTTGTTTATCAGAATATTCTGAATGGGGGTCGCTTGGCAGCAATGAATAACACAACAAATTGGGTGCCCCACCTTTCGCAAATTGCAATTACCAACGATATAAGAAATACATTGAAACTCTTGCTGATAAGAAATATAATATTATTGGTGAAGTTAATAAAGGAATCTTTCAATGTTATGAAGAGATGGGATACACACCTGATGAAGATGGTGTATTAGACATTGAAGTGATTTATGATGGTACCTGGATGAAAAGTGGATATATTCTCAAAATAAATAAAAGATACGAAACAAATTGGTTAATTATGATAACCTAAAAGGGGATAATATCTCTGTTCATAAGAGAGAGGACCAAGAGCCCAGTAAACTCACCCAAAATAGATCTGTTAACAAAGGTAAGTGAAAAAAACTTTAAACTGCTGTATCTCAAAATGTAATTTTGTTTTTAATAAAATGGTATCAACTTAGTTATTTATGATCTGATTTTAATGATTTAAAAAGAATTATAATACTAAATTATTATGCAATACAATAATTGGATTATAAATGTTCATTTGGGGAAACAAAATTTTAAAAATATATCCACAGAAATTTTTTTTTTCTTCTGTAAACGTTTTCTGAAAAATTATTCTAATTCAAAAAGAATTTTAACAAAACATTCCAAAATATTTATACATTATACTGTAAGCTTCATGCTGGTTTTAAAATATTTCAAATTGATACAAAATTGAGGGAATTTATATCGTTTTAAAAAAGGTGAATAAACACCCGAAAAACTGGAAAAATATTGATAATAAAAAAAGTATTCTGTATAAATTTCAATGTAGAGAAATAATACAAATACCACATTTTCACATTTACAGCTACTGTATGGAAAAACAAGAAGATTGAGGCAAAATCTCAAGGAATTCAAGAATACAGCTGTAAAGATGATGTACGCAATATCAATGAATGTGTTGGAGCTAAGAAATCACCGTGGGGAGAACTATCGACTAGGTATATAAGTCTTTAACAAAACACAAGAACTTTACTATAATTTCTCTGATAAGAAAGCCAGATATCGTCAATTTAAAGTGGATCTAAGGGTAATAAGATAAATTTAAATTGCATTGCAAAAGGACCTATGAAATCCCGGAAGTGACTAATTGTACTATAAGTATATGGAAATTTGGTGGAGAATGGAAGACTCTTCCATGACAGCCTGCATTAAGAAATATATAGATTAAGCACCTACATCTAGTTATGTTCTAGAAATGTGCCATGATAAAAAAGGAAGCACATAAAGTCGAAATAAGTAAAGATGAGTGATGGATAGCTGGAAGAAAAAACATACTAGAATGCAAATGTTAGCAATATACTGAACAAGCAGAAGCCAATATTTCTGTTGCTTGAAGGATATCGAAAATTGTTGACTATTAATCAAAGGAAAACTTCACTAGAAAAAGATAAAAGATAATCAATGTGGAGCAACCAGTTAGGGGAAGGTATCCTGTCATAAGCAACCAGAATGATGATTCATCATAAAGAAGTTTTAGGGATATCTAATATGGGAATCCCTTTAAGGTTGACTTCTGCAACTTGCAGAATGCTGAACAATGATGATAGTGGTCATAAAAGTTGATTAAAAGACCTTTTGTGTAGATTATCGTAGATTGAATGTTGTGACTAAGTTTGACAATGAACAAATATGAGACTTAGAAGCTATGAAATGAAAAGTTTTACTCTAAACTAGACATAAGAAAATGATAATTAGCAATCCAAATGGAAAACAATCTCACAAGAACAGACCGTTTTCTCTATATCACGGGGATGTTACCGGTTTACGTTAATACTGTTACTGGGTACTTTTCATATTATATTACGTACATAAAGAACAACTTTCTAAGACTTATCTCTATGAATATTACCCATATCTTCCATTAAATATTTTTGCCCAAACACCAAAGTATATATACAAATAAACTACATACACACACATACATCTATCTATCTATCTGTCTATCTATCTATCTATATATTTATATAAATAACCCATAAATACCTCTTAATATCGAACTCATTCCGCCTCGGGATCAGAAACTAAAGAGCGAATTACCCCTATGATAATAGCTTATGGTCGGCCAGGTATTCGAGCCGGACCGAGTCAAAACTGAGGTTACAGTGACTCTGACCACTCGGCCACATATAGAGATAAATGTTTATTACAACTCTTCCATACACATAATTGTCAAATTCAGATAAGGTACTTAAAATCAAAATCAACCCATCACTATTGTAGCTCCCTGGGGAGTTTGTAATACTTGGCTGTGTTTAATGATGATTTACCACATTTAACCCCGATTTTCATTTGTGAAAATTACGAGTAAATGTAATAAGTTAAATTATATATATATATATATATATATGCATATACATATATATATATATATATATATATATATATATATATATATGTTATATATATATATATAGATATATATATATATATATATATATATATATATATATATACTGTATATATATATATATATATATATATATATATATATATATATATATATATTTGCACATTTATACGTGTTTTTCATATGTATTCCTATTAGCCATATATACCCAAGGGGGAATCAACTCTATGATAATAGCTTCTGGTTGGCCAGAGAATCGAACCCGGGCCCAGGAAACCGAGGTTCCAGTGACTCAGGGAATCAAGTTTATGATAATAGCTTCTGGTCGGCCTGGGAACTCAGTTTCTTGGGCCAGGGTTCGATTCCCTGGCTAACCAGAAGCTATTATCATAAATTTGATTAACCCTTGGGTCTCTGGTCCCGAGATAGAGAGAATCTAGATATCAAGAGGTATGAATGGCTATATATATATATATATATATATATATATATATATATATATATATATATATATATACGTGTGTGTGTATATGTATGTATGTATGTATGCGGTGTGTTTGAATATATAGTTCTAGAGTAAAATTATTAATTGGAAAAATGGACAAACAATTTTTAAAAAAAAAATGTGACTTAGAATTCTTAATCTTGAATATATTATACGTAATATAAAATGAAAAATCAATTTAAACTTCAAAATATCCACAAGGAAAAGATTTCATGAAAAGTAAGTTTCCTCTACTTTTTTCCTTCCTTCATAAATTTCAATGTCATCCTCGGCCCATTTATTCCGTAAGAAATGATCCTCCCTGCAAGAAGGCGAATTTTGGAAAACTATATGCAAAGTGGAAATGAAAATATATTAATTCAACAAGTATTTGTAGGAAAGTGATACGTAAAAAGAAAAAAATAATAGATTATCAGTCTTTTCCTTAAAGATGAGCATTTTTTTCTGGTAATACGTCTGAGAAAGAAACAGTAAAACAATAAGGAAGACTTCTCAGAAGTGAAGTAAAAACATTCACAGGAGAGCGAGAGAGCTATAATAGAGTATTAAATCAGCTTATATAATATCCTTCTTCTTGGGGACAGATAATCATATGAAAATTCGTCCATACAAATGCAAGAATGAAAACATCCGCACTACCGGATACATCGCTTTGCATCTTAGGTAGTCCCACTGATCCAAAACATGAAAATGGCTTTAGTAATGACAAAAATAAAAGACTTATGAACGATATGGAGGTTAAAAAGATTACCAAAGAAAACTTTTGCACTTTCAGAACGGGACTCTAGCCTCAAGGGAGAGAAAAAATGAATGACTTTTCTCTGGGGATTACCTTTGGAACTAACAGACTTAAAACAGCGAGAGTCCTGAACTAAAAAGTTTCATCTGCATTCGCTCGCCAAAACTTCGTTCTAAAAACTTTTCTTGAAGTTTGTTCTGTCACTTTGCTATATTGATTAATTTTGAATTACCTCTTAACCTACTGTTCGTTATCTCTGAAAATTATTTACTTATCAAACCTGTTTCCAATAACTTTCAAGAGAAAATTGAATGAAACAGTGTATTTATATACAGGTGATTATTACAAATATCAATATAGTTTAGCACTTATTATCATTACGGTAGGTTTAAAATTCATTGAAAGAGACACGGTTGTGACGAGAAAAATAAATTGTGTAAATAATTCCTTTTTGGGGATATAAACATTAGTATGAGAATTCACATGAAGCTCAGAACACACAAAAATATAACTTCACTCGCCTGCAATCCATTCATCTTCTAAAAGAGCTTGAAAATCCTCAGTAAACAAAAATCTTTGCTCTTTTTGAAGAAATTCTTTTACATGGATGTCTATCGTTTTAAGGAAAGTATTCCCCTTGCTTCCATGTTTTTCTTGTTTTTCTTAATCCACGCGTGGATGACTTTACTCCTGTGGATTGTCAGTCTGCTTCATTCAAGCATTTTGCCTTCTAAAATGTGCGTATGTCACTAGACGAAAAATCTTTAAGGTTTGAATGGAATCTCTACTTGTTTTGTCTCAACTATTGATGTTTTTTTCTTGCATTTTGTGGTATATCGAGCCTTATCTAAGGCATTAGTATTACAATTAAACATTTATGTTTGAAGCCAAATTGTGTGAATGTATTCTTGTCACTTTTTTTTTTTAACCAAATTAGAGTAAACGCCGTATTTTTCATAAAAAAACTTTTTGAGGTTATGCTTATGTTTTTTTTTTTCATACAAAATAAAGGGAATTATTTTACCATTAAATGCCATCTTATTGCTATATCAATTTCAGGCAAAAATCTTTTAGCCAATACTTATAATCTAAATAAACCCGAAAAATTCCGTAAGTTCCTCATTATTAATGTATGACTCGTATGGAAAAGAGCTGGTGAAATGCTGTCTTGATATAACTTCACTCTGATTAGCAGAATTAATGTGCGTTTGGATAATGAGAAAATGAGGCCGTGTAATTTGATTAAATAGAATAAATACAAGCATTTCCAGTTATCGTAGAAAATTGGGCAGTAAATATTTAATTTATAATGCTCTCAACAAGTCTTTTGAAAGATCTCGCTGACAGCTACCATAATAGTAGATAACCTATTCTGTTTATAAGTATCATCTTATTCAAGGCTTACAACCAGTGCCTGGTCTACCCTCATTTAAATATAGTTAATATTCTTTTATGAATACACTTCACGAGAGAGAGAGAGAGAGAGAGAGAGAGAGAGAGAGAGAGAGAGAGAGAGAGAGAGAGAGAGAGAGAGAGAGAGAGAATGGATGATGGTTAAAAAGAAAGAGAATGTTAATAGAACAAGAAAAACGTACAAAAAAAGAGCTGTGGGAAATGTAATTTGAGTAAAAAAAAAAGAAAAAAAATCATGTATATAGTACTCTTTCGCCACTCTTTCTTTTGACATTTGCCTTATCGTCAGTGTTTGCTCAGAAGCTGACCGACATTGGGCAATTACATTTCTACTCGAACTCGAAAAGTTACTTGTTACAATCTAGATCATGATATGTTACAACCAAGAGAGCATATGCGTTTAGGCCTTTCCAATACTTCCATGTTTACCAAGGTAGTAAATGTGCACGGGCCTCAACTATTTCACCAATGAAGGTGTGTCTGTGACATACATTGCCCGTGGCTGTGGCCTTCGTGAAATTAGAAAAGGACTCGTTTCTGACCATATACAAACAGTTGTCTCTTCACTCACGCCCAGCTATAGATATATGAGCGTGCGGTTGTTTGCTTGTATTTACTAATGTAAATATATATATATATATATATATATATATATATACATATATATATATATACATATATATATATATATATATATATATATATATATATATATATATATTGTACATTTTTATATATATGTATATAATATATATATATATATACATATATATACATATATATACACAGTATATATATATATATATATATATATATATATATATATATACATATATATATATATACACATATATATATATGCATATATATATATGCATATATATATATGCATATATATATGCATATATATATATATATATATATATATATATATATGTATGTATGTATACAGTATATATATAATGTGTATATATATATATATATATACAGCCATATATGTATATATATATATATATATATATATATATATATATATATACATATATACAGCCTTATATATATATATATATATATATATATATACATATATATATATATATATACACACACATATACTTTCATATGTGAGTTTTAACTAGCTTATGATCTAAAGCTGAAATTTTATGATGGATATATTAATACTGGTAGGATGATCTGATTAAATACTTTTTTCTTTGAAAAAAGTATTTATCATTTCATAATCTCATTTTGTTTACGAGAAGCTGCTTATCCTTCTTTTAATTTCAGTCATATGTCCTCGGATTCGTAAATAATCTCTAGGGGTTCATCCAAAACTCATATTTGCTTTCTGGATTTTCCTTGAATATTGTCTTACTTTTTCTCATATTCATTTCCAATCCTACATTTTGCTTTCTCTATTGAAATCTCCTATCACCTTTTGCAATTCCTGCCATGAGTCTCTTAAGAGAACTATGTCATCTGCAAATCTAAAGTTGTTAAGGTCATCTCCATTAATGTTAATTCCTATATGGAGAGAATAATGATGAGAATAATGCTAAGAGGCAGAAAAAGAGTAACATGGATACGAGAGAAAACTAAAGTAGAGGATATTTTACGAAAAAGTAAGAAAAATAAATGGACATGGGCAGTACATATAATGAGAATGACAGATAATCGATGGTCATTAGGAATAGGAGAATGGGTCCCTAGAGATTGGAAAAGAAGCATATGGAGGAAGAAAACAGGATAGAATGAAGACCTAAGAGCATTTGCAGGTAGAAACTGACATAGAAATATCATAAATAGACGCAATTAGAAAGAAATGTCTGATGCCTTTGTTCTGCAGTCGACTAATAATGGCTGATGTATATATATATATATATATATATATATATATATATATATATATATATATATATATATATATATATATATACATATATATATATATATACATATATATATATATATATATATATATACATACATATATATATATATACATATATATATATATATATATACATATATATATATATATATATATATATATATATATATATATACACACATATATATACACACATATATTTCAAATAAGCCATATATATTAATACATTAAAGTCTGGATTCTCTTAACGACCTCGGGATCAGAGCCCCAGGCGAAATCACTCAAAGACTATAGTATCAGACCGGCCGGGATTTGAACCCTGGGCCAGGATACCTGTATGCCAGTGACCATGCCACTCAGCCACGAAGAAAAATAAAACACGTTTAAATGTGCAAAAATTTATCTCACACACATATATACACACACACACACACACACACACACATATATATATATATATATATATATATATATATATATATGCCATGTGTAAATGAGTTTTCACTTTAAACCTGATTCTGTGTAGACACCCAAATTCCATTTAAGATATTGTCTATAGAAGGTTCATTATTCATAATCTTAGTTACTCATCTCCGCATTCCATAACATTCCCGCGCCTTCTCCTGCAATGATTAATGATTGCCCAGGGTGATCAGTCACAACTGTGCATAAACGATCTAATATTGTTTATATCAATAGTTATGATTCTGGTTGAACATGTCCCCTAACAAACAAAACGAAATCAGAGCAACTAAAGAAACACGGTATCACGTTGGTTTCTGGTGTCTTTGCTTTTCTTCGCGGTTTATTTTCCCCTTGGAATATATCTTGCAAAGATCGCAGACTTTCCCAATAAACAAAAAAAGTTTTACAATTGCACAAATAGCATACACACATACGCTTTAGTATACATGCATACATACATATAGCTCCCTTTTATAAAAATAAGCAAGTGTTTGGCTATATATATCTATATCTAAAGATATATATATATATATATATATATATATATATACATATATATATATATATATATATATATATATATTTATATATATATATATACAAACACACACACACACACACACATATATATATATATATACAAACACACACACACACACACATATATATATATATATATATATATATATATATATATATATATATAGCGGTGGTATCTTTGCTGTCACACTGAGCGATATTACCAAATATATAACTACTAGGTCTCTCCACATCCCTCGCGAAGGGGGAGAGGAGTAGTCATACTAGGTGAGAGGGAGTACTCTGTGAGGTACAATCGGAAACAGCAATCTCCCATTAATTGCAAAAACTTCCCTATTGTAATTACGTAAGGGGGAAGGAGCGAGAAGGGTTGAATCTGTGTGTTGATGTGTGTGCACATCTATCGTAATATACTGCACATGGTTCATACATGCTCATACAATGTAATGATGTTGCTTTTTTATCTCTCGCTATCTCTCTCACTGAAAATAGACCAACCTGCTTAAGGTTGTTATCTCATTTTTTTGTTTGTTTGAATTTTCATTACATTCTAGTTCGCAAGTGATTGCATATAAGTCATTATCTGTTGAATAAAAGTTAGTTGCATTCACATCGCATCAGTGTTAGAACCTAACAGCTACGTTGTTACATTGGTGACCACCAGAGTAATATCACTCAGACATTAGCCCTACCCTTGTACATTGCTGCCAACTGAACCTGACTCTTCAACACACACCACCTCAATGAAACTGCTGCCCTTCGCCAGCAGAGAAGCATTCAACTGGTTCCATCAAGCCAAAGTTCAGTTTTGCACCAAGGGCCTGACTCGCTCAAGCAACAAAGCAGAGAACGTCCTTGCAGCAATCCCCGAGGACACATTACCAGAAATCTCCGATTGGCTTTGCTACCAAGAGGACCCCCCCATACAGTATGACGCCTTTTAAAAAATATCTCCTGGAATGGTATTCATTATCCTTAGCTGCCAGTATAGCCAAGCTTATTCAGTTCTCTCAACAGTCGTTGGGTAACCAAAAGGCTTCACTTGCCCGCAGAAGGCTCTCCTTGGGAAGTGAACTACTTTGTGCCGTTTGTGAATGATGCCTGCTCAAACCTGTATGTGCTGGCGTCCCCAATGTCGATACCTTGGCTATGAAAAACCTGATGACCAAAATCGATGCCCTTATGGCCATCCATCTAACCACCTTAAAGACCTCCATCAATGCCTCCACTCCTAACGAAGAGGACAACTACTCAACACCAAGTAAGGTCAATGCAAATGTGGTAAGACACAGACACACACCCAATGACATGCTAGGGCCAGGATGACAACAAAGCTGCCCACCATCCACAAATGGCACCCCTTTCACGCACTCCAAGCAACAACCTCTCCAGCCAATTAATGCTGCTCTTCAGCTGCTATTCTGCTATTACCACTCAAGATTCGAGGCTGCTGTGAAGAATTGTGAAGGTGGCTGTCAGTGGCCAAAAAACTTGTAAGTAGGTCATCGCTTGTGGCGGTGGCCTCGCCATCAATAAACTCGTCTTTCTAAGTGATGCAGGTACAGGTGTGCGGTTTTCAGTAAACACTATTGGTTGCCATTCCTTTCTACCAAAGTTTCTCTCCAGGACACAATGTAGTCATTCTAAGCATGCTGACATCCACTTGGTATTTGCCAATGGATCTGAGATCCCTACCCATGGGTACGAGACACGAACACAATCATTTAGGACGATAAATATCATTGGAAAATTCTCATGGTGGACGTAACATTGCAAATACTTGGTGCGGACTTCCTCTCACATTTTCACCTACTATTTGATATGGGGCATCGAGGATTAGTCAAAGAGTACTCATACTCATCAACATCTCTTCAGCCTGGCCCCTCCAACTTCAAGCTCCACATCAGCGCATCCACGGATGCCTACACCCACCTTCTTGTGTCATGCCCAGAAGTCTTCCATCCTGAACTTCACCAATCATGATATTTATCACCATATCAAGATGATGGGGCTCCCAGAATTTACCAGAATCAGGCATCTGGCCCCAGATTTTTTGGCAGCTGCTAAACAAATGTTCACCGAAATGGAAGAAATGGGACTTTTTCAGAAGGCTTCAAGCCCAAGGTCATTGCCCTTACACAAGTTCCTGAAGAAACATGGCTCCCTGCACCCTCGTAGGGATTACAGACAACTAAACCAGCAGATAGAACCAGATCATTACCCCCTACCAAACATTGCTGACGTTATCTCCTACTTGCGCAAAGTGAAGGCTTTCTCCACTCTCGACCTCTCGAGAGGATATTATCAGGTGCCCTTGAATCCAGAGGATGTCCCAAAGAATGCAATCACCACACTATTTGGTACCTACACCTTCAATTACTCGTGTTTTGGCCTTTGTAATGCCGGGGCCACTTTTCAACGCCTCATGCATGGCATCTTAAAGGACCTCCGTCACCTACCCATTGTGCTCAACCGCCTACAACAGAACGGCCTTGCAGTGTGGTACAACAAGTGTACTTTTCGTGCCACGAAGTATAATTTTGAGGGCACCGCATCACTCCTGAAGGCATCCACCCCTCCCTGAGAAGGTAACAGCCGTTCATAACTTCCAAACCCCCTTGATTCTCAAAACACTGCAAAAATTCTTGGGCATGATCAACTGTTATCACTGGTTCCTGCCAGCCATCGCTGCAACTCTTGCTCCCCTCTGCGCCTCTCTTAGGGGCAAGCCAAAATACCGGGAGTGGTGTCCCCTTCAAGAAGTGGCGTTCTGCAATGCAAATAATGCCCTAACAACTGCTGGTGCTCTCCCTTTTCCCATGCCACATGCCCCTCTCCCTCTCTCCACAGAAGTCACCGACGTCACTATTGGTGAAGGTCTGGAGCAGGTGGTCAATGGCTTGCCGTGCCCATTGAGCTTCTTCAGTAGAAGACTTTCCGAGGTGGAAACCGGCTACTATACCTTCAACCGTGAACTGCTGGTGGTGCATTTAGCTGCCATCACTTTCACCCCTTCTTATATGGTACAACCTTCATGATTTGCATGCATTAACTCGACAGTCCGATGCCTGGTCTGTCCGTCAACACCGACATCTCTCCGTCCTGGCTAAATAAAACAACATCCTTCCACACGTCCCTGGGAAAATGAATCCAGTCAAGAAACAAATTGGCCGCCATTCACTTGGAATTGTATTACAAAGCCTTGGCAGAAGCCAAACAAAAAATATCTAGACTACCAAGCATGTAGGACATCCTGCACATCCTTCCATTGGGAAAACATCGCCTACGATGACTCCAACAGTACCCTCCTTAGTGACATCAGTACATGTAGACCATGACCATGGATACCTGCTCCCATGCACTGACAGGTGTTTTATTTCATCCATGGCCTCTTACATCCCTCGCGACAAACTACTGTACAGCTACTGAAAAGAAAGTTCATTAAGCATGGCATTAATGAGGAGGCTAAGGATTTGATCCACTCCTGTACTTTATGCCAAACTTCAAAAGTACATAGAAACAAGGATTCAGGAGTGGGCACCCTTCCTCAACCTCAGCGTTGTTTTGCCCACATTCATGTCGATGTTGTAGGTCCCCTACACACTTCACAAAGTTTCATCGTGAATAGCGAGATTTCGTGTACCTGAGCATATTACTTATGACAGAGGTACCATTTTCACTTCTCAATTGTGGATATAATTAGCAAACCTCTTGGGCATCACCCTACATCAGACAACTGCCTACAATCTTGCAGCCTAAGGAATGGTTGAACATTTTCATCGCACCCTCAAAGCAGCTTTGATGTTCCACTGCATTGATTTCAACTGGTTTACTCAGCTTTCCAGGGATTAAGAACTAGTTCTAAGGATGCCCTGGATGTTTGGGCAGCTGAAATGTTGTATGCCTACCCGTTGGTTATCCCTGCTGATTTTTTTTTTGTCTGCAACTTATTCAAACATTCTCCAGCGCCTACATCATATTGTGGGAAAATTTATTCCATATCACCAGACTTGCAAGCCCCCCAAAAACAAGACATACCAAAAGATTTTCACGCAGCAGCACAAATTTTCCTGTACAACGACACTAGCAAGCCACCACTGACACCCCATTACAAGGACCCTTTCCTCGCCATCCGTTGCACACTGAAGGCAAAGAAGACTGGGTCTCCATTGATTGTCTAAAACCTGTATATCTCCTTAACGATGATTAGCCAGCAGTTTGTCTCTCTAAAGCAGGTTGCCCTATTTCACATGTGTCTTTTTTTAGGGGGAAAGTCATGTCCTGCATGTGCTTCACACACACTCATACAATGTAATGCTATTGCTTTTTTTATCTATCGCAATCTCTTACACAGATATTAGACCAAAATGTTTAAGCTTGTCATCACATGCTTTAGTTTATTTGAGTTTTTGTGACATTATTGCTTTCAAGTACTTGTATATACTGTAAGCTCGTTATCTGGTAAATAAAAGTTAGTTGCATTCACCTCACCCATTTGTTAGAACCTAATAGCTACAATGCCACAGCACACTATTACACACACACACACACACACACACACACATATATATATGCTCATACAAACAAAGTAAATTTATATTTCAGAAAACTATCACAAACATATCAGCTAGGTGGTGATTAATGTGTTCAAAATAGTTTATAGAACAATTAGATATATTTTGTAAACAACTACAGGAACATTTTGTTTTTTGTCTTGGATTTACTATTAAACTTCCACGTACATGCTCTTCAAATTAAAATATCTTATCATTGTTTGACAGGTGACACTATATTAAATTAAAGTAAAAGTCTCTTACTTTTGAGCATCAACTGTTAAATAATGTGGGCGTGATTGGGACTAAACTGTAGTTTAATGTGCAGTATGAAATAATTCTCTTCACAATTGAAAGGAAAATACTGTTTTAGAAGTTGAGAAATTACCTATCTAACGACAAAGCTAGTTTAAACAGTGAAATGGCAGTTAACACCTAATACCATAGCAAATAGAAGTGAGTGATAAAGAAATCATAAACTTTTAATTTAGCTTCATATGGAATTTGGCAGGAAACTAAAAGTGCTGCGAGTAATTTTAGTAGTACACAATATATAACTGACAGAGGTACGAATATATATATATATATATATATATATATATATATATATATATATATATATATATATATATATATATATATATATATATATATATAATAGCTTTATGTGTATAGACACCCCTTTTAATGCCGATTTCTAGACCAAAGTAATTTAGAATACTCTTTCTCTCTAAATAGTGATTCAAGCAATAGCCACTCACCCTAATTTCCTTATCATGATTAAAATGGTAGTAAAAAATTTAAAAAAAAGACATCTGAACAAAACACAACAATAAATCATAAAAATTTATTACAAAAACTTTAATTATAAAAAAAGTGATTTTACTTGTGTATTTCTCATTTACCCATGTACAAAACGCCTTAAGACACATTCAAACTTGCATAGTAAACGGATATTGCAGTTAACTTTTACGTTCTCAGTATAGCTATTTGCTTCATCTAGTATTCTTTTCATTTCACAATATCCATTAAAAGAATATCACGGAAAAAGTCTTCTTGGACTTTCATAGACTTATTTGGATACAAAAATGCTTGGCGTTCCGTGTAAACAAAGTTTGGTAAATTATATTTTCTACATTATATATATAGTTCCCAAACATCTGTAGGTTGTTTATCACTTACTTCCTCTCCAGTCTTCATAACTTTCAGAAACGCAGATATCGACTGCTTCCTCATTTTCTTTGTCAGAGGCTGAATCTTCAATATAATCTTGAAAGTCCTGATCATCTTTAAGGTTAGAAATGGTGTTTATTGATCTGAGGGAAGAGGAGGGAAAACATTCCTCTTCATTCAAAGACCGTCGATTCGCCATTGTAAAATAAATTGGATATCTGTAACTATAATAAGGCGAATTGCTAACAGCGTTACAAACTCAACTGCGTAAACAAAGCCAGCAAGAAGTGAAATTCGCCTTTCTCGAGGGAAACCTGAAGGTGAAATTCGAAAATCTCGCCACATGAAAACTTCTAAATAATTTGTAGATAGACTTTACGTAATTTTTGGATGTGAATAAAAGAATATTATGAGATAAATCAATTTGCTTTGATCTATAAATAAGAAAACTGACAATAATTTGTTTATCTTTAGACCGCTAAATTCAATATTAACAAAGATATCAGACCCTTTATGAAGGGCAGCTGTCAGCCGCCTTCAATACCACACAAAGATTTTATATAGGACGACTGACAGCTCTGAGACCGGGAAGGGATCAAAGACTGGAACAATATAAAAACCCTAGATACTATTATCAATTCTTTTTATACATAAATAGCTCGATGCAGACAAAAAAAAACTGATAACAGTTTATAATTTAAATTTGTTTGCTTATCTATTGTGAAAAAGAACTACAAGGTTGAAGTCTGTGGAAGTATAGAAACGAAGTATGAAGGGATAAGAAGGTTCAGTGTTTTTAGATCGTCGAATAATAGGTTGGTGAGAATACTGTTCTATTAGAAAATATTAGGAGGCATAGTGAGAAGAAGACCTAAAAGGGTTGGGTAAGCCGCGAGAAAGAGGTATTTAAGAAAAAAAATAGTCATGATATCCACAAAGCTATATTTCTGCACAAAATAATTGATTTTGGTAACGTGCCGTTCCAAGGCAGAGTAGAGACTTTACTATAGGTTGCTTTTGGGAATTCTGTGTATTGACATGTCGTGGCCATTGTTATGTCATTTTTCTACACAACAGGCATATGCTCGATTCATCAGTTAAGGTATAGTGAGTCTGTACTTCGCTATCCTTTTCGGGAAACACCATGTATTAGGAGAAATCACAATTTTGCTCTCTCTCTCTCTCTCTCTCTCTCTCTCTCTCTCTCTCTCTCTCTCTCTCTCTCTCTATATATATATATATATATATATATATATACTCATATATATATATATATATTATATATATATCTTATATATATATATATATATATATATATATATATATATATATATATATATATATGTATATATATATAGTGTGTGTGTACACATTATATATATATATATATATATATATATATATATATATATATATATATATATATATATATATATATATATATAAACAACAAATGCACCCGTTTTTAGTCCACTGTAGGACAGAGGCCACAGACATGTCTTTATTCATATCTGAGGTTTGTTCAGTTTTTATTGCCACGCTGACCACTGCGGATTGGTAATGATGGGATACTTTAGTTTGATCGCTCACAGCAAACCCGCCTAGTATTAGTGGCCCTGAGTAGCACAGCTTTGCTGATCATGGCGATACATAAACTGTTTCACTGAACAAATATTCAACATCATTGACAAAAGCAATAATGTTAAAAAAAAAGTTTATCAAACGACATCTATTCGTTAATTCATATATGAAACTAAAAATTATCTTGGACAATTTATTGAAGGAATATATCAATCTATTTTAATCAATGATAACTCAACGCAAAATTACTTCAATCATTTTGAGAAGGCCTTAAAGTATCATGATTGTGGTATTCCAACCTCGTGATTGTGGTATTCTAACCTATATGTCCCTGATTTTGCATCAAAATCTTAATTAGTTTTGCTGTATATTTCTCTGTAGAAATAATCTACCCTTCATATATTGGAGGAAAATTAATTTGCCTGCATCATATTGACAATAATAGGCAAACCTTACTCTCTTGACAAGATAGACACCGGAAGTTCTACCTGACCTTCAAAAAACGTAAATTGATGGGGACTACGTCGAATGGAAATTTTGATTATGTAGAACATACAAACTTTATTATTTTGCGAGATGCACAGGTTATCGATTGAGTAAATATGAGCCGTGTTTGTCTTTGAATTATACCAATCATACTTATGTAATTGATTTCATATTGATTTTACATGCCTTTGATGAAAGCTTCACATATTACTAAACAAAGATGCACGTAAGATATGAGGACTTTTATGGAACTGCATACATACTTAGCATTCTTCTTCATTAGTATAACAAAGTGATGACCGTGCCAAAAAAAAAAAACTAAAAAAAAAAACTAAAAGAAAGTTTGTAATTAACATTCGAGATCAATTACACAATCATGATCAACTAGAATATAATACCGTGTTTATTTCCAAATCTGTTATCTCTTAATTTGCATGTATTTCTTCTTATTATTAAAATTCATGAAATTTCATATTAATGAAATACAATGAACAATTAATAACTATTGAATTATAGTTAAGGATTGGTGAGCAGCTTCCATTGAAAAAAGCTATCTTGGGTAAACAGACGTGATCACAATGCTCCGATTATCCCATGCCATACCTCGGCACTGATCCGAAGCGCACACGAAAACCAGACTTGCCCACGTATTGTGTATAAGAGCCCTTAATGTTCTAAAGTCGTTCTTCACCCGCACAATCCTTTCAATTAATAAAAAATCAGCATTCATTCGGGTTAAGAAGATTTTTCTTTTAAATACTGGTTATACGACTCACATTCTCCAGTTTATAACCTGCTAGAAAATAAGCAAGGATTCATTTGTTTGAGATTCCTCGAGAACTAACAAAATACTAACAAATCTGGAGCTGTGATCACTATCCTGGACCCATCAAGATTTTTTACCTGGATATCCCTATCGAACTACTACTCACATACTTCTATTGTGTACTGTATTTTCACAGTAAAATAAAAAAACAAATGACTGAATATTTCTCCCTATCTGGAATGAGACACTCGCTAATACTGAAGGAATGCAGCATTCTCATGATAAAATGAACCAGAAACATGGAAGTTTTGTATATGTTGAATGTCGCCGAAGCATATTCTATTTTTAACTCTAACTTTTTACTTTTTAAGGGTATATGAAGGATTTTGTTAACTGATATCATATCCAAAAATACAAAATGATTTTCTATAGAATAACTAAATCAAGGCGAGAGAGAGAGAGAGAGAGAGAGAGAGAGAGAGAGAGAGAGAGAGAGAGAGAGAATTAGGACTTATGATTCAAGAGGCATCCATAGAAGTAAATTCACTAAATAGCAACCACAGAGTAGCGAGACTAACGATCCCTCCTGTGTCATTTATTATTTTCCCTTATCTGTTAGAATGTTTATAATACAGAAAGACGGTGCATACATAATGAGAAGTGAATCTGAGATAACCTATTAGCTTCTTTAGAGTAAGTTACAGGTCCCGGAAACTTTAAATATAAGCCTAAAAACAGAATTCTTTTTGTCCAAAAACATTATACCATTAACACCTCCTGCGTTTACAAACAGCGCAGTTGAAGGGGGGGGGGGGGGGATTTACACGTTTTAGATTTGCAAAGGCAAAGCGAAATGGATGAGCAAGACAGCGTCTGCATGTTTGTGGGAGGGAACCTTTAGCTGTGTCTAAGGGTCAAAAGCACATGAAACTTGATTAATTATTCACATGGTGTCTGATGTGGTAACTGGAGCTTCCTGAAACGATGTTCATTCTTATCTTCAGTCCAAGATTTGCATTCATGACCTCTGGAGAGATCAGGCCTTATTCGGATCTATTATTGTTTAAAGAGGACAACACAAGTCTACTCTTTTTTTTTCTTTTACTTAACATTACAAATATTTCATCAATCTTATAAAATGTTTATTTGATATTAGTTATATCATTCTTGCTTTAGTATCATTCTCACAGCCACGTTATCCCGTGGCCTATCTGCTTTATACTTTTTCTTCTAAGACCTTTCTGCGGAAAGGATCTTCAAAGAAAAATTGTACAAAAGACGTCAAAACTTGTCTCTAGTTAAAGTCTACACTACAATATCCCAACTGCTCCATGATACCGCCCTTCATTGTTCGGATTCTGCAGATTTTTTTTTTTCATGCGTTTAGTAGGAACAAAACTGCTTCCGTAACGTTCACAAATTCGTAGAGTTCTTAAATAAGAAACTTTATTGAAATTAATGATTTTTCATCTTTTCTAATAATCACTGATTTTATTAGATACTTTTTTATCCCTCCCAAAGAAAGTTTTGTGAAAATATCGCATTTTTTCAACCTACACTCTCTCATGAGGTAGAATGAAGGTAATTTTAAATATATAGAGTTTTTATGCATAGCAACTAGAGTTGCTGATGAAAGGTTAACTCTAAGGTAAGTTATGATTACGGGTGTTCTTTCCATAACCCAAATATATTGCAGCTATAGCCTAAACATTCACACTTACAGTCAACCAAACGGAAGTTGATGAGTGAGCATTTTCTTATATTTCCAGTTTGTCACAAATACCAATTTATACTACAGAAGGATTACTGTGTTCCTACGGGTACAGACTGATGGTGATGAATGAAATATTTGTTTATTACTCACTAATTCTGATGGGAGCAACTTATATTTTACTATAACAAAATTTTCTGAAACTGAATAATTTCAACTGATGTTTAAATTTAGAATTTTTTTAAATAATAAAATTCTATCACGCTATGGTGTATCAAGTTGGTTATAACCTGAGATATCTTAATGACACTAAATATAGCATTAAATATTTACTGTTTCAAACAATTTACTTTGACTCAAGTTTACATCTCAAGACAAAGAAACTGGAGGGTGATATCATAAGAATACAGATCGGTAAAGCACTGAACACATAAAACACTCACACACACACACACACACGATATATATATATATATATATATATATATATATATATATATATATATATATATATATATATATATATATTTATATTTCTTTCCGGTAACGCCCAGCGGCCATAACAGACGTATAAGTACTTGATCTCTCTCAGCCCTTGGGTAGGGGAAGAGAAGTAAGCATATCTTGGTGAGGCCGGTACCCCGAGAGGATAGGGGGTAAGGGGTGAGGGTGGGAAAGTTTGAATCTTTATGCTTGTGAGTACATATCTATCTAAATGTTTAGGCATTACTTTTGACAGGTTGCTCAAACTTGTGAATATATATATATATATATATATATATATATATATATATAAATATATATATATATATATATATATATATATATATATATATATATATATATATATATATATATATATATATATGTGTGTGTGTGTGTGTGTGTTTGTGTGTAATATTGCCTAAATATCTGGGCATTTTGCAAAATGATCAAGGTTTTATATTATTTTCAAAATCTTCTGGATTATCGTTGTTCAGGAAAAGGTGGGTAAACGATAAAAGGTAGTGAAGGTAAAATAAAATAAGTTTATTTTCACGTCCAAAATACATAAGGGTTACTCTTACCTGTCAATGGTAACAAGGTGCAATTTGTCTAGTGCCAGGGTCACCAACCTTTTTAGCTGGAAGAGCCATTTATTCAAAGAATCTTAAAAATTTGGTATTGTCAGAGCCGCAATGAGAAAAACAGTCTCTTGAGGTCTACAACCAATATTTGCTGGGCTTCAGTTGTTGTTGTTGTTGTTGTTATTTTTTTGTTGTTGTTGTTGTTAATAATAATAATAATAATAATAATAATAATAATAATAATAAAAATAATAATAACAATTATTATTATTGTTGTTATTGTTATTATTATCATTATTATTATTATTATCATTATATTATCATTATTATCATTATTATTATTATTATTATTATTATTATTATTGTTATTATTATAATAATAATAATAATAATAATAATAATAATATAATTATCATTATTATCACGATTATTATTACTATTATTATCATTATTATTATTATTATTATTATTATTATTAGCTATACTACAACCCTGGATGGAAAAGCAAGATGATATAAGCCAAAGGGCTCCAATAATTAAAAGAAATAAACAAACTACAGAAGTAATGAAGCATTTAAAGAGCATAACAAAATTGAAATAGACCTTTCATTTATAAACTATAAAAACTAAAAAAAAAAAAAAAAAAAAAAAAAAACAAGAGGAATAGAAACAAGAGACTAGATTGCCCGAGTGTAATGCAAATCCAAACCTTAATAACTATGTTATTTTGCTTTTCAGATTTAGTAATTTTCCCCATTTTTGTTGACTAGCTAATGTGGCTTGATGTGTTTCTAAAGACTAGATCAGTCTGTAAAACTTTAAATTTTAATGCCCTGTATATGTTATATGTTACTTGCCACTGAGAATCATTGAGATACTATAGTGCCTTGTTAAGAGGCGATTTTATTTTTCAATCAGACCGTAAAAAAAAAAATTGATGCAATTACATGTAATTTGTAAAAAAAAAATACTTCAATATTTTATGATGAATATCAACAACGTACAGTAGATGATGCAGATTCTGAATAAGTGTAAATGCGGGTTACAGACAAGGGCGAATTATACTTCCTTGGTTATTTTTTACTGTAAACCAGCTATTTCAAACTCCAATTCTGTTCGATTAACATAAGTAAAAGCTGACAAACTTAGTACAGAGATATCTGTCAAAAATGGTTTGATATGAAAGGACAGGGTTGTTTCCCTCTTTCTGAATACTTAAACGAGTCCTTTAGAGAACATTTCTATTTTCAAGAAAGCTGTGTTTATGGCATCAATATCAAACTCGCAATCTGAAGATTCTTTGTATTTCCTCAAAGAAGGAAAGTGAACAAACGCACTTTTCTCAAAATCTCTGACTAACACAGCAAGCTTTCTTTCAAATGACAGCATCTCTTCTAAAAGACTTAAAACAGTATTCCCCTTTCCTTGTAATTTCAGGTTGAGATGATTTAAAGGTCTAATTGTTTAATAATTTAAGATTTGAAACTATTTACATGTATTTTTATTTTAAATGGATAAAAAGGTTAGCTCAGCGTTTGGAGCCGCAAAGGGGGCTTGAAAGAGCTGTATGCGACTCCTGAGCTGCAGGTTGGTGACCCCTGGTCTAGTGAAAGAGAAACATTCGTTTTCACTACAGAATTGGAAGAACACCATATGAGTCCATGTATAGACAGAAGGTTCGTCTTGGTATTTACGCATGTTTTGTACAAGAGGAAGACATATGGCATGAAGACGGAAGAGCAGCTTTTAGATGCAGAAAGTGTTGTCAAAGAGGACACAGTTATAAATGGTTAGGCTCGGTTTAGATCGCCACCAATTTAGTGTGACACAGACCCTTGCGTTAGCAGCCCGTATAAAAAGGGGTTGAATATATTCGCATGGATTGGTGAAGATTCTTCATCCCGGAGAGAGGGGACGAAAAGTATGATAGATGATGGACACGATGACGATGGAATGGGTGCAGCCAGAAACACTTGAGCGATAACTGAGTGCTGAAGTCTAGGGACACTGGCTGCCACACTTCATTACATGCTAAACACGAAATCTCGGTCCTGGAGAAATTTCCTTTTCTCATAGGGAATTTCTCACAGTCCGTGCACCAGATAGGAATTACAGGTATAGAGAAGGAAGAAACAGATGCTAAAGAGGAAGATAAACTATCCGCTGTCATTAAACCTTCTGTGGTAAAATGTACTTTGGTTCAAATATATGCAAGTCGTGTGGGAACCAATGTCACTCTTATACTTAGTGTTCTGTGATACATGAAAATAATGATGAGCCTATGCCTTGTTTCTTTTGCGATTGAAATCGCAGTATTCACGCTAAACAAATGAAGTCCAACATTATAACAGCAGAAACAAGCTAACGAAATGATGGATAATTATGTTAGGAAATTTAAACCTGCCCATCCATGGGACACTGTGATCGTATTTAATTTGCTTGGGAATGGAAAACAGTTTACTCTTACCTGTCAAATACTGAGTAAAATGTCAAAACCTAAAATAACTACAGTAGGTTAACTCTACTCGCGAAAATAATGGACAATACGAATATGAAATATGTGCATATTAAAAGATACACGTATTTTCTACTATTATAAAGAGAAATTATAAGTAAAAAAATTTTTCTTGATATTTTTACCTTAGGTCTCTCTCTCTCTCTCTCTCTCTCTCTCTCTCTCTCTCTCTCTCTCTCTCTCATACGAAAAAAAGGAAATATTTTTACCATACATAAGAGCATTTATAAGTAAAACTTCATATTGAATTATAGACATACTCTTTCTTTCTCTCTCTCTCTCTCTCTCTCTCTCTCTCTCTCTCTCTCTCTCTCTCTCTCTCTCTCTCTCTCTCTCTCTCATGCATACGAAAGAAAGGGAAATATTTTTACCATACATAAGAGCATTTATAAGTAAAACTTCATATTGAATTATAGACATCCTCTCTCTCTCTCTCTCTCTCTCTCTCTCTCTCTCTCTCTCTCTCTCTCTCTCTCTCTCTCTCTCTCTCTCTCTCCCCAACATTTATAACCTATTTATAATGCAAAGTTCCTTTCATAGTAACACTAGTATTGCGTTTGAGAGATATTTTTACGTCCTCGCAATTATAATTTATATTAAAAAAAATTACAAATTTAAGATATGCTGTATACGTTCCCTCTTTCTATGCACATTTCCTAAAAGTCACTGCTGTCCTTTTTCTTCACATTGTGGTTTTCAATTTCACCTCTCAGAGATACATATCTTGAGATTCCTTAATAATTGTTTTACTAGTGCAGTGTACCCTTGCAGACTAAAATCACAGAAAAACTTGTTGTTTTAAAATTTTACAGTATCACGTTTAAATTCTACACTTTAATGTAAATTAGTTTTAGATGGAAATTAAATGACTGTAACATTCATCCTTTGTTTTAACTCTTTGATGGAAGTGGAATAAATAGTTGGTAAAATGTATTATAGTAATTTTAAATTTCATAATTAACCGTGATTGACATAGTGGTGTAAATTCGATTCGCATCATACCTTTTTTATTAGAGTGAAGTTGTTTTGAATTAATAGTAATGTTTCTCAATTAGATAAAAATGTTTGTTGTAGCACTAGCCTTCACAAGTACCAGCTAATTTTTATAATTGCTATATAGAATTATTTTAATGTTTGCTGGCATAAGAGGTGTGAATGCAAATGTTGGTAATAAACACATATTCTATAGATTATAGATATGAACAGTCAGATTATTTTGTAATATGATTAATGCATTTCTTACAATTATATTGAAAAATCTAGTTACCGGATAGGAAGCATATTGCCTATAGGAAATTTATCTCTGATGTTCCCCGGGGAAGTGTTCTTAACACATTACTTTTTACATTATATATTTATGCTATAAGTTTGGCCTTGAAAGAAAGCTTGCATCCTATGCATGTGACGCTGCAGTGTGCAAAATATAGAGCTGAAGATAAACCATGAAGAAAATTAAAGTAGATTTAGAACTTTGGGGCATCCAAAACCATTATCTTTTCACTGATAACTTTTTTAGAACTACCTACGACTCATTTGAAATTTTTGAAAACAATCCCGATTATAGAACACCTGGTAGAAAAATATTCGACATGCCTCTCTTATTTATGCTCAAAAACATATGTTGAGAGAATCATTCAAGATATTTAATTAATTTATTTTCAAAGTTTCGAACATTTATCATCTGACTCTCTTCTAAAATTGTTGGACAATAACTTGAGGGGTATTAACTTTGCTTATTCTGCATATCTTCCTAGCCGATAGTATTTCCCATGCTTTACTAGGTATGTAGTTAATTCTAACACATTGCCTTTTCTTTCGTAAGGCTCAATTCTACACAGTATTCTATAAGCTCTGTAGTTGGACTGTTATATTGGTAATAATAATAATAATAATAATAATAATAATAATAATAATAATAATAATAATAATAATAATAAAAGTATACTCGGAAAATTTTGAATAATGTGAACTTGTAGAAAAATACTGGATATAAGCTTATGTGAGAACGTTGGGAACAAAAAGGCTCTGGTTATAACTTAAGATTTTATGGCACATACTTAAGGAATACATCTATATAAAATTCCAACCCATCAGTAATAACAACTACTTTATGTGTTGTAGGACAAATCGTGCGGAACTGTAAAATAGCAAAATAAAGTGGTATTTCAGATAGATTATAACTGTGCTCTTCAGGATACTTATCGTAACTTATACGTATAGTCTGCTTTCCTATATTCCAAGTGGTTACTAAACTTATTTTGAATGTGATACTAAAAAACCTAATCATAAAAGCTTCAAGTCAAGTTTCAGTGCATAGTACATGGTGGAACCGAAAATGACAAGGATAATCTAAAAGGTTTTTATTGAAAATCAGTTCTCGTGTGTACAAAAAGTCCGAAGAAAGCCAATAACATTAAACAAAAGAGGCTCATTGTGAATTTGTTGTCATAAAAAAGTGACAACTTCGATGAAAGAACTTTGTTTTTTCTGGTCGAACAAATCAATAATCGCATTGTAGTTTATTCAAATATATTTTTGTGACTTTTATGTTTTCTATGTTCGCCTGTTTATATCATCAATATTATACACACGCGCACACAGCGACGCACAGACAGACACACACACACACACACACACACACATATATATATATATATATATATATATATATATATATATATATATATATATACAATAAATACAACCGTGTCTAG
Source organism: Palaemon carinicauda (assembly GCF_036898095.1). Classification (NCBI taxonomy): domain Eukaryota; kingdom Metazoa; phylum Arthropoda; class Malacostraca; order Decapoda; family Palaemonidae; genus Palaemon; species Palaemon carinicauda. The sequence continues at coordinate 40,438,917 of NC_090769.1, forward strand.
TTCACTGCAGGACAAAGGCCTCACACATGACCATTCATCTCTGGGGCTTGCCCAGCTTTCATCACCACACTTGCCAGTATGGATTGGGGATGGTGGAAGATTTTCGTCCGATCGCTCACAGCAAACCATCCTAGTAAAGGGTGACTTCCAAAACTATACATAACAATAGAAGATGCAATTAATGAGAGAGAGAGAGAGAGAGAGAGAGAGAGAGAGAGAGAGAGAGAGAGAGAGAGAGAGAGAGAGAGAGAGAGAGAGAGAGAGCCCTGAATCTGGATTACGGAATCATCAACTTGGATCATTTACCAAGAAGAGTTGTCTTTATAAGATGAATAGTTGTTATGAAAGCTGACTTTTCGTATAATTTCGCAGAAGTCTATCATTGTATTAGAATAGGTATATACAGCACCCAACCAGTTACGAATGATATTTTACAGGGTACTGGTATAGAATTCCAAATGATGAGTTATATCTCAAACCAACCATTTGTATAATATTAATTTTCCGCGTCTTTGTTGGTTGGTAAGGGTTCAGACATCAACGTTAGGTAACAGAACCCAATGAATATCAAAAGCCTATGCTGATATGAATACGACTGAAGTCAAAGTATCTACCCAGAAAAATTGTCCACTGGTTCAATTCAGAAGCAAGGCAATTTTGGAACAGTCTTAAGACAGTCTACAAAGATGCCAATCTTTTCTTGTATTATTGATGGAATGTGATTATATCAATGTCTTATATTCATTCTATTAAATTCAAGATTTTTTTTTTATTTTTTGTCCAAATGTTCTTATAAAGACAGGAAATCCCACAGAAAATTTTTATATTTTTTTCCTTCAACTAATAAGCTCCCCAGAAGTTTTTGAAAACACACACACGCACACACACCAATGGAGTTAATAGTAGTTTCAATGTATAGTTTTCTTTTTTCTAGAGATGCATAGTTGTTACGTTGAACTTGAAGGGAAATGCAAAATTCTAAGGAAAATCAGCTGTTAATGGGATATGTGATATTTAATGGTTGCAAAGTATATTGTGCTAATTGGTAACACTAAATAAAAATTGTAAAAGCTGGTAAAATCATTTGATAAAGTCTTCATGAAGAGAATTTAAGAGCAAATACCAGCCAAGAAAACGGCATTAAAGGTAAACAGAATCAAGGATGATATTGTAATCTATGTTAGGTTAGCTGATGAAAAAAGGAAGTGGTTGAAATGTATACTGTGCAGGAGTAAATGTAACCAGTGATGGCAATATGAGAGCAATGTGATTTACAGAATACTAAAAGCAAGAAGGTAGTACGATCTCTGTAAAACATTGTTCAGGAGATGTGAATTATTTGTGGAAGCCATAATTGCTGACCTCTCTCTCTTTTATTTGGATCAAGATGTAGATGATAATTGCATATGATAAAAAAATGGTAAAAGCTATTGTGTTGAATTGTTTCCATAGCTTTTATAGTGTAAAAAAAGTAGTAATACCAAGACATAAAGGAATATATAAGAAAATTTGAAAAAAATATGTGGTTTAGGCAGGCAGATAAAATGGGACTCCCTTTAGTATAGTACAAAGAATATATAATTTAAACGCAATAAGAGGTAGAATGAGTATCAGGTTCGGAAAGGGTTGGATAGTTGGTGTGATAGACGCATTCGGAACGGAGGGGCCTAGCTATTAACATTCATATATAGACCTAGGTATCAACGTAGTACAAGTGCACGTACAAGATATGTAAGAATGGCAGTATGTGGTGGTGGTGGTGCGGGGGGGGGGGGGGGGGGTTGACTCGCCGATGAGGTGTACTTTGTGATTTTGCACAAATTGTGAAAGCGTATCCTGAATAAGTAGGTTTTATAGATTTACTAGTTTAGTGATGCGTGTGAAGTGACTATATATATATATATTTATATATATATATATAGTATATATATATATATATATTATATATACATATATATATATATATATATATATATATATATATATATATATATGTGTGTGTGTGTGTGTGTGGTGTATGTGTGTGCGCGTGTGTGTGTGCATACATATAATATTTGTGTTTATTCTTGTGTAATTATTTTTATCCTTTTTATCATTCTGATTGCATGTTCTTGATAACCTTTTTTTTTTCACGTGGTATAACTTAATTTGCAGGTCCTTCTTTCTCTGCCAATTCATATTTTTCATTATCTTTACTACTTCCTCTTACCTCATTAATCTAATCTTAATTGCTTTCATATGTGGGCAATTCACGCAAAAACGTCCCCCACTGAATACAGCTGCTCCATTTTCATGAATTGGTCTCGTTCTATTGACTGAAGACAATTCTCAGATTATTTTGGAGATCATTATATTGCCATCTTTTCTCTTCTCATCATACACATTTTCACATTATTCTTGAGATAGATGTGCTTATATAATGCACGAAGTAAAAGGAAAAGATTTAACTCGTTAATAACGACCTTATTAAATGAATTTATACATTATTATCCCAAACACGAAAACAAAAAGTGAATACGGGTCTACCAAATTAAATGAAGCTCACACTCATATCATATGTACCTCCCCGGTAAGGAAAATATAGAATATTGAGAAAATAGTAATTAAACTGGAAACACCTTTAATTCTTAGTAATATGCTTACGATACATTTATGAACTGTACATATACAATCATGTATATATACATATATATATATATATATATATATATGAATATAAATATATGTACAGTATATATATATATATATATATATATATGTATCATAATCATCATCGTCATCATCATCAGCTGTTACTAATCCACTGCAGAGCAAAGACCTCAGACATGCCCTTCCAATTGCGTCTGTTTATGGTCTTGCCAGTTATACGGTATATGTTATATGTTACTTGCCACTGAGAATTAATGAGATACTATAGTGTCTTGTTAAGAGGCGTTTTTATTTTTCCACCAGACCGTAAAAAAAATTGATGCAATTATATGTAATTTGTAAAAAAAAAATACTTCAATATTTTATGATGAACATTAACAACGTACTGTAGATGATGCAGATTCTGACTAAGTGTAAATGTGGGTTACAGACAAGGGCGAATTATCCTTCCTTGGTTATTCAATATTTTTACAGAAATTATGATGGGTGAAGTTTTAGATATAATGGAATACATGGGATCTACTTCGTGGATTACGAAGAGGGTGATTTTACATTGATGTTAATGATGAACAAAAAATGCTAGAATTGGTTTTAGAAAATGGTGTAGGCACACCATCAAACAGGCGTTAATAAAAGATATAGTTCAGACGGCATAGTTTCGAGGCTCAGAACAATCTACCTTTATGCTTGTAAGAGTGTGTGCCATTCTATTATATGAATGATTATTATTGGCTGAAATTGGGATATATATTTACCTCCACCAACGAAGTTGGGAGGAAATTATATTTTTGTCCTCATTTGTCAGTTTTTTTTTTTTTTTTTTTTTTTGTGTGTGGACAACTTCATGGCCACAATTTTGCTCATAGAGTAGTGAAACTTTTAGAGATTAATCATTATGTTAAGACGTGGAAGTGATTCAATTTTTAATTTCCAAGGCCAAAGTCAAAGTCAAGGTCGAGAAATAAGCTGCAGTGGCGGAGGTCCTAATTTCACTCAAAGAGTAGTGATTTTTTTAGGGAATTCATCGTTATGTTGAAACGCGGAAGTCATTCAATTTTGAAAGTCCTAGGTCAAATGTTAAGGTTAAGGTCAAGCAAAAGGTGTCTGCACTCTTCTGAGTGCCCATCTAGTTGAATGTATAATAGATTTCATATTGTAGGCATATTCCACTAAACATTTGCGAACTTTGAATGGTGAAACAAAACACCCTTCTATGATTTTCTGTGCTGTAAACATTAAAAAATGCTGAGCAGTGATAGGGAAAGGTACGGCAAATAGCACAAAAATTGACAAGGAGTTTTAAGACTTTGGTGAAGATAAACAAGATTTGAGAATGATATGAAGGACTTCATAAAAGTAGGACACACAAAAAAATGCTAGAATTGGTGTTAGAAAAATGGTGTGGGCACACCATCAAACGAACGTTGATAAAAGATATAGTTCATACGGCATAGTTTCGAGGCTCAAAACAATCTACCTTTATGCTTGTAAGAGCGTGTGCCACTCTATTATATGAACGATTGTCATTGGCTGAAATGGGGATATATATTTACCTCCGCCAACGAAGGTGGGAGGAAATTATGTTTTCGTCCTCGTTTGACCGTTTGTTTGTTTTTTTGTGGACAACTTCCTGGCCACAATTTTGCTCATAGAGTAGTGAAACTTTTAGAGATTAATCATACTGTATACATACACAACCACAAAAACCAAATACACATATACACATACATACATAGGTGTATACACACACACATATATATATATATTTATATATATATATATATATATATATATACACACATATATACATATACATACACATATATATGAAATGATAATATGAATTCAATTGAATCCACCTATTTGTAAATGTAAAGTTATGAGTGTTATAATTTACATTTGAAATGCAAAAGCCTTTGATGAAGAAAATTATAACAAACACATATTGTTGGTAATATTTCTAAAAAATAAATTTTGGCACATAAGATTAATATAAAGGATCCATTTTTAGACCTGATAATATTAGAACCTGTCTAGCAAAACTGTTCGTTGTCTATAGATGTTAATATTTGAGAAAAGATTAAGTCTTCAAAATCTGAGTCACTATTATCAAAAGAAAAACACAGTAGTGTGGAAAAGTATGAAAAAATTGCAAGCACTATCCAGGGTACCATCCAGTAATTTCTATAACCCGAAGAGATACTGTTTTGAAAAATAAATTTCGATTTCTGCCACTGATCACATATAATCCGAAAATATGCATCTCTTTATGTTTTTTTGCAGTTGATCAGTGCAGTATTTTACAATAAAAAAAAAGAAAAAAAAAATCACGAGTATCACCGTCTGCTGGGTTTAGGATTAACGGAATGAGTTGCTATAAATGCAATCATTAGATTTCCTCAGATACTGAAGGAAAGTGATCACCAATTTGAAACCACATCATTAATCGGGAAGAATGCCTTTGAAACTTAATATATATATATATATATATATACTGTATATATATACTGTATATATATATACTGTATATATATATATATATATATACATATATGTATAGATACATGTATATATATATATATATATATACATATATATAGGTATATATATATATATATATATATATAATTTCATATGACATTTCCAGGTTAGGTGTATAACATTTGGTATCAAACAAAAATCTATAGAATGAGGTTGCAGTAGCTCATTCCATTGATCCTAAATCCAGCAGAAGGTGATATTCTTTCACATTTGGGTAAAACATTTCACTAATCAAGCATAAAGCTATCGTTAGCTAATGCTCCAAACGTGTTCCAGTGAGGTCCTCATATATATATATATATATATATATATTTACTAGTGCTCCCGAGCTGTCAAATGTTAAAAAAACTATTATACGCACACTCACAAACATTTAGTTTCAGATGTAACCCTCGAGGTACCCCCCTTTCACAAGGGTATGATTAGTCCTTTCCTCTTTGAGAGTGATAGGAAAGATATACTGTATATATTTATATATATATATATATATATATATATATAAATATACTATATATATATGTATATATACATATCTATATATATATATATATATATATATATAAATATACAGTATATATATGTATATATACATATCTATATATATATATATATATATATAATGTGTGTGTGCCTGTTTATACACATGCAGGTAGTTGTATTTGCAAATAGTAGTCAACACCCACAAAAAGCCATGTTAAACAAAGACGTTCCATTTCCAAGAAGGGTTAATAGACTTTTTGGGATTGTGTCCACAAAAGGACTTAGAGAGAGAGAGAGAGAGAGAGAGAGAGAGAGAGAGAGAGTTAAGAGCGTTGACCTACAAAGCAGCTACAATAATACGGAAGAACAAGAACAGTGAGTTATGTTCTGAACAATAGGGATATCTTAATGAATCGAATATCACCTTTATACAAGAAGGATCTTCACTATACCATTCGTGTTACATGTCTTTCTTTGCCAACCTTAGTCAATAAAAAACTTCAGAATTACTAGTTGCATATATGATGTTCATTTGATAAAGATAACTCATAAACACCTACACACATTTATATATATATATATATATATATACACATATACATATATATATATATATATATATATATTATTGCTGATCATTATTTCCATATAAGCAAATAAACACAAAATATCATGATCCATTGCTAACTTTTCCCCCACATATATAGTTAAGTCTTCCACCTGACACCATGCATCATTTCAACAGCTTCAACCCTATTCCCACAACACCCTCTACACTCTTCACTTTGATAATGGAGAGTTAGGGTGACAGTTCCTTCATATATTCCCACCTTGGCTTTCACAGGCTAATCAAGTCTTTTACCAATCTCTTGAACACAACCAGCTACATTCTCACTTCGTTTATTCTGAAAATAACCGCGTCTTTTATCTTAACATCATGTTTTATATGTACTTTTATTCATACCAATATACACTTTATATATATATATACATACATACATATATATATATATATATATATTGTATATATATACATATATATATATAAATATATATATACACACTTATATATACATATATGTATATATACACACACACATATATATATATATATATATATATGTATATATATATTATAATTATCATCATCAGCCATAACTTGTCCACTGCAGGACAAAGACGTCAGACATGTCTTTCCACTCGTTTCTGTCTATGGTATTGATAAGCCAGTTTTGCCAGCTAAATTTCTTAGTTCGTTAATCCATCGTCTTCTCTTCCTTCTCCGGCTTCTTATGCAATGTCTAGGAACCCATTCGGTTATTGTCAATTTCCATCTTTAATCTGTCATTTCTATTATTTGTTCTTTTTCTTGCATGTTTTTAGAATATTCTCTCCTTTAGTTTACTCTTGTTCTGTCTCTTAGTGTTATACCCATCATCATTCTTTTCTTACATGCCTCTTTGGAGATATATATGTATGTATGTATATATATATATGTATATATATACACATATATATATACATATATATACATACATATATATATATATATATATATATATATACATATATATATATATATATATATGCGGACATAGGCAACGAACATGGAGAAGCCAAAATGAAGAAACGAAATATAAGATAGATTTTACTCTCAGCGAAAAACTTAATTTTAAAGATATGACAGTGTTATATATGTTAAAGTCAGGCGATCACAGAATGGTAAAAAGGAAAAATTATCCAGTCTAAGGTAAGGAAAAGAATAACTAATTTTAACAAAGAAAATAAATACTCCTCACATAGGAAAAAACCGGACGAGTTTAATTTAGCAATAAAATATAGGTAGTTTCAGCTATTTGATGAAATGCAAGCAAGTAAAGAAATTAATATAATATAACAATATTTGTGTTGGAAACAACAAAATAGATATGTGAACAAATTCTTAAACAAGATCTGGGAAAATTATCAGAAAACGCAAAAATCTAATAAAGAATACAAAAAGGGAAATAGCCAATAGTGAGGAAACAATTAAGAAGGGGTGAAGCATTCAGTTGATGAAAAGAAGACTTTGAACAGGGCGTCAACAGATGTTTGCTCAAAAGGATGAACAAGGATATATCATCAATACAAGAAAGGGGCAATGAAAATTGTTGAGGATTTCTGTACAGTGTTATACAAAAGTGATATAGGGTATCTCTCTCTCAATATAAATAATGATACACCTAAGCCGGTACCAAAAGTAACAGTAGTAGAGGTAAGTAAAGCATTAAAAGACATAAAATGAGCCAAAGAGATGGAGGAGATTTTATAATAGTAAAACTCGCTGAACTTTATTGATAATATTTCCATGAATGCTTTATACCTACAGCTTGGAAAAACTTTATCATTATATTAATTCACATAAAGGGAAACAAAAGACCTGAAAAAATTACTGTCCAATAATTTTACTCTCAGTAATATATAAAATATTTGCTTCTTTGGTGAATCAAGGCTAAGTACTGTATGCTGTGATAAGGTAGACATTTTCTGTGGGTTCTTTGTTGCTGAGAGCCAGAATGGCTGCTCTCGAATCTGTGTGGATTGTTGTGTTTCCTTCATGTAGACTTGCCGAGTGTTCTAGGGCTTTGGCGATTGCCACTAGCTCGGTTTGTAGCGTGGAGGTGTGGTTTGAAAGCCTCCAATTTTCTCTGTAGTCTGATGGAGAAATGTTGCTGCAGGAATATCATGGTCAGGTTATCCATCAGTATAGTAGATGTTGGGAACTTAGGTGTTGCTGATTGCATTTTTATCTTCGTCTGTGAGTTCCTCTGGTGTGCAGAGAGCTTTGCTAGCTGCTGGAAGGATGGTGAAGTTGTACTGGACGGGGTCCGGAGACCACGGGAAAGGAGTGATGTACCCATCATAATTTTTTTGCCCCTTTGTTTGCATTTGCATTCTTCTAAGTGTCTCCAGCAGTCTCTTTGCGTGTGAATTTGGCAGGTCGATGTCCTCCGTCAGAGGGAGAAGTCTTTTAAGTCTATTATTCAGAGGGCAGTCTCTGTCTGCTTTGACTTGAATATGATACTGCAGTTTATGATGTCGATCCTGGCTGAAAGGGAAATTAGGTTAGTTTCGGCTCTTAACAAGCAGAGTTTGGTCCACATTGGAGAGCCGCTGAAGAGTCTTATGGCATTGTTTTGTACCACTTCTAAGGATGCTTTTTGAGTTTCAGTCAGTGAGGTGAGCGTAGGTGCTGCATAGTTGATATGTGATCGAATTGCTTGAACATAAAACAGTCTTATTAGGCTGTTTTATACTCCTTGTTTGAGGAAGGTCATTTGTTTCATGGCTAAGTGACGAATTTTTTTTTTCTCTCTAAGGTAGGTTACTTCATTGGCCGGTGATAGTTTTGTTGATGATTACTCCTAGATACATGAATTGACTTACCCATTCTATGGTTTCACCCATCAGAGTGAAATTCTGAGGGTTTTTGTGGGTGTTTGATGGCCATGGCTTTGGTCTTGTTGGTGTTGATCTTTAGACCAAGGTCTTTGCATTTAGCTTGGATTATGTCGAGTGCCTTTTGGGTGGTTTTTCGTATGTGTGCTTTATATGGGCAGATGATACATATGTCATCAGCATATATGAATATTTCCACTTCGTTTGGGAGGTCTAGAGTAGCTAGGTTCTCCATAAGTAGGTTGAACAGATAGGGTCTTATTATGCTCCCTTGTGGCATTCCATTTGCTAGGGGGATGAATTCAGAGGTTTTCCTTTGAAAGGTGACTCTGGCTTCTCGGTTCAGCGTTTAGTTCCGAGTCCAGGCCGGTAGATATTCTTTCACTCTTTTTTTCAACAAGAGTGAAGAGGATGGCTAGGGAGCTGGCTAGCTCAAATGCTTTTAAGGTCGAGAAAGGTGACAAAGACTTTTTTTGTCGTTGATTGTTGTGAGAACATCTGTGAATTTGGCAGGTCGATGTCCTCCGTCAGAGGGAGAAGTCTTTTAAGTCTATTATTCAGAGGGCAGTCTCTGTCTGCTTTGACTTGAATATGATACTGCAGTTTATGATGTCGATCCTGGCTGAAAGGGAAATTAGGTTAGTTTCGGCTCTTAACAAGCAGAGTTTGGTCCACATTGGAGAGCCGCTGAAAAGTCTCATGGCATTGTTTTGTACCACTTCTAAGGATGCTTTTTTAGTTTCAGTCAGTGAGGTGAGCGTAGGTGCTGCATAGTTGATATGTGATCGAATTGCTTGAACATAAAACAGTCTTAGTAGGCTGTTTTATACTCCTTGTTTGAGGAAGGTCATTTGTTTCATGGCTGAGTGACGAATTTTTTTTTTCTCTCTAAGGTAGGTTACTTCATTGGCCGGTGATAGTTTTGTTGATGATTACTCCTAGATACATGAATTGACTTACCCATTCTATGGTTTCACCCATCAGAGTGAAATTCTGAGAGTTTTTGTGGGTGTTTGATGGCCATGGCTTTGGTCTTGTTGGTGTTGATCTTTAGACCAAGGTCTTTGCATTTAGCTTGGATTATGTCGAGTGCCTTTTGGGTGGTTTTTCGTATGTGTGCTTTATATGGGCAGATGATACATATGTCATCAGCATATATGAATATTTCCACTTCGTTTGGGAGGTCTAGAGTGGCTAGGTTCTCCATAAGTAGGTTGAACAGATAGGGTCTTATTATGCTCCCTTGTGGCATTCCATTTGCTAGGGGGATGAATTCAGAGGTTTTCCTTTGAAAGGTGACTCTGGCTTCTCGATTCAGCGTTTAGTTCCGAGTCCAGGCCAGTAGATGTTCTTTCACTCTTTTTTTTCAACAAGTGTGAAGAGGATGGCTAGGGAGCTGGCTAGCTCAAATGCTTTTATGGTCGAGAAAGGTGACAAAGACTTTTTTTGTCATTGATTGTTGTGAGAACATCTGTTATATATTCTTGTGTGCCTATGTCTTTCCTGTAGGCATACAGGCTGGAAGGTAGTGAGTCTATTTTCCATTGAAGTGTGTTGAGTACCATTTGTTCAGCTACTTTCCCAGTGCAGCTGATTAAAGCTATGGGTCGGTAGGTGTCTGGTTCTTTGGGTTTTGGGATGGGTTTAGTGTCTTGTTGATTCTATGTTATTGGGCAGAGTCTTTCAGTGTATGTTCTGTTGATTAAGTGCAAGTACACCAACTTTGCGGGGCTTCCCATGTTCCTTAGTATACTGTGTGTGATTAAGTCGGCTCCAGGGCCAGTGTCCTTTCTGCCTTTTGCAAAAGCTGTGTTGAGTTCTTCCATGGTGTAGGGATTGTCGGTGTCATCTCTCATGTTGCAGGCGGCTTCTATAATGTTGTTCCTGATTGGGAGCATTATTCTCTGCCTGTTAATAGTTTGCAGAGGAACATTTGCACTTTTGTCTCGGTCAGCAAAGTGGTTTGCAATTCTGTTTGCTTCTGTTAATTGGTCTGGGTGGGTGACTCTGGGTGTACTGTATTTCCCAGAGATCTAGTTGAACCAGCCACATATCTTTTCTAGAAATGTGTTGAAGTTGATTTCGTGGCACCATGAGTACCATTTGTCTATTTTCACTTCCCCAGTGTTACCTGTGAGGAATGTTTGGTGATTTCAACGAGTAGATCATGAAGTTCATCAGTTCTGAAGAGCTTTCTGGTTCGGTTGATTCATGCATTCATTTTCTTGATGCGGCTGTTGCAGTACCAGGCATCTGCAATGCTTGGTTCCTGAATGCTTATTCTGAGGCATGGATATACTGGCGGCGACATCTAGTTGTTTGTTGAAGTCAAGTGATAGGTTGGAGATGTCATTGTGAGGGTTCTTGATATATTCTCGAGCCCATTCTGTCATAGGTTTCTCGAATCTTGCCCAGTTTGCAAGGTCTGGGTTCCACCTTTTCAGGGGTGGAGAAGGAGAAGGGTATTTCTCCAATTTGAGGTAAATTTTTATGGCAAGGTGATCACTTGTTAGCACAGACAGGATGCAGTCGTCATTTAGCACACCTTTGGAGGGTTCTTGACAGGGAGGTGAGGTCTAGATGACCGCCCCTAAGATGGGTTGCTTTTGACACATTGTTTAGCAATGTTACGTCGGGATATTTTTGCTATAGGGTATGCAAGTGTCTGCCTGTCTGGTTCGTTGCTGATGTTGAGTTCAGAAACAGGTGGTGAGCGTTGAAGTCGCCTGCAATGATTGTGTCATCCTCAGAGGCAGCGGCAAAGAGCCCCTCTGCGTTGATGCTTTTGGTTGGAGATTTGTAGAGATTGTGGACTGTAAGGGTTGTGGCTAGAAGAGATCTCTGAACACTGAGTATCGTTACCTCTGTCCCACAGTCGATGCTTTGCACTCTTTTGAGGGGATGCTATTCTTGATGAGATTAGTTAATCCGCTTGTTGTTGGTGTATACTTTGTATCCTAAGAATGAAAATGGTGTATTCTCATTTAACATGGTTTCTTGCAGCACAATGATGTCTGGATTTTGCACTAAGGGTTGGGATTGTAGAAGGCGTACTTGTTTCTGAGTCTGCAGGCGTTCCATTGAAGTCTTTTTACTTTAGTGTAGCTGAGAATTTCTTCGTTGTTGTGTGTGTTTGTGTTGGGATTGTTTGCTGGAGGGACTATGAAAGGACTAGGGCTTTGAGTTCTTGGGCGACGTTATAAAAAATAAAATCGGCAAGGGACTGCTGAGAAAACTTAATCTTTTGTGACCTTAAAAAGTTGCAAAGGACGTTTGAAATTGCGGCAATGAAGGCAGCCATGGGGTAAGTGATGGGGTCGTAATCGTTCTATTCAGTGGTGTGTGGTGCTAAGGGAGTGGAGGGGCGTGAGGCGCTTGAATGGCTTCTGACAGCAGGACTAGCAAGCTTGGGAAAATCACTTGAGGCATTGGAGATGATTGAGGAGGACGAAGATGGTTGTGGTTGGGTTTGGTGGGAGGAAGTGGAAGGGATGGAAGGAGAGGTGAATCTTAGTGGTGAGGGCGTGGAAGGGAGGTGCGGTTGGTTTGAGAAGGGGTGTCGTTGGTTGGAGGTTGGTAGGATTGACATGGCTGCAGGTTTTATGGGCGATTAGCTCTTTGGAGGTTGGCGATGCGCTGCAGTCTTGCAGGACATTTCTGTCAAGCATGGTGAGGTCCTGGCCAGATATGACAAGTTGTCCCCTGCGATTGGAACAAATTTTCATGTTCGGGGGTGGGTTCCTGACCTCCATGGCGGATATGGCACCATAGGAGGTCGTGTTAGTGCCAGGAGTGAGCCTTTATCTGGTTGGATGGGTTGGCTGGGTTGATGTGCTGTTGGTGGTGGTCTGCTGTGGAAATGGTTGCTGGGCAGGATGAGCGGTGGGCTCCTGGCTGTCTTTCTCTTCTATTTTGTTCTACTAGTTCCTGATTATTGGTAAGGTGCTGCTCAGTTTCTTCTTGGCTGTCCTTTGCGGTTTCAAGGTGGGTTTCTTATATGGCTCCGCAAGGTGAGACATCTTGGCTTCTTTATCCTTCCCTTCTCCATTCTGGCACGGGGGGGGGGGGGGGGGGGGGGTAGGTAGGGATTTGTCGAACTAACTGTGAGGTGTCTTTTCTATCGTCTCAATAACACAAACAAAGGTGTGTTAAAGGTGCAGTTCAAATACGAAATTCGAGCTCTCCAACACTTGGTCGGAAAGCCCAAGGATATAGCACTTAAAATTACCGTAACTCTGCTGTAAATTACGGCCGTGAATGATGTGTGGGAATAATGCCATAGAAACTGATCATAAATGCATATGATCAGCGTCCTAGGATCAGTGAGGACCAGCCAATGGCTGTTAATGACTCGGCAGGCAGAGCTATAGACTCCCCTAAACCCCCCATCCTAAGCTCACAAGGGTGTTGAGGTTGCCGACACTAAAGAATCTATCGAGTTTGAGCATAACTCGAACCCCAGTCCGGCGAGCGCTAGGCAGGGACACTTCCTATAGGCCACCACAACCCTATATATACTATAAGCTGGAATAAGTGATGAAGTGGAATTTTGAACCGTAAACATGGCAGACGAGAAATTGAGTAGTAATGAGAATTTCAATTTGAATGAGATGGCGCGTGAATTGGGACGGGGCAACATTGACATGTAATGGGAAGCGATATAACAGCCTATGCATTTCATGATACTGGAAAATTACGCCATATACTGATAGGAAAAGCTCATTCTTGGATAAAATGTAACATGAATTTTCTCTCATCTGGCTCTCTTAGTTTGTGTGTGTGTGTACACGTGTGCGCGTATACTTGTGGAAATATGAATCATAATCGACATCGCAGTGAAATTAGGAATATGACATTTAAGTTCTACGAGGAAAAGGACGTTTGTCAAACTAGTTGCCTTAAATGTAAATATAATATAGATTCTGGCAAAGAACTATTAATTATGATGTTAGCCATAATACTTGATAAATATTTACTTTTTCATGTTCCGGGTAATTGGTAATATCGACTGTAGTACAATTTTATATATCATTAGTTTTAAAACACAACTATAACCATTCTGAATTTGGCGTCAGGTCGGTGAGTTGTACAAATCTATAATCTACAATCTGGCTAACTGGTTAAAGGTCGTATATAAACCGAAGGGACAAGAAAAGGAGAGGTCATAGTGCTGTCGCACAATGTCCCAGAGACTGAACATGTAAACATATGATTTGATCCAAAAGGTTTTTTTTTTTTTTTCTATAACCAAGCAAAGACCAGCGAGGATCATGCAGTGGCAGTTTGTGACTCGACAAGTAGATCTATAAACCCCCAGTCGCCAAAAAAATCCACCCTTCCCTAGCTGACAGGGACAGTTTGAGTATGTTTGGCCGTGAAATCATGTTAGGTGTGTGTGGGGTTGAAACACACAACCCACAGGTTCCTTGTGTCACCTCAGTTGCTTTAAGCTAAGTAGTAACCATGTAACCAAGGTTTTGTTTATTGCCATGTTAATGAATATTTATATCTATTTCTATTGTTTTTTTACAAATGGTATTTCTGTTAGCTGAAGGAATCTGTACTAGTATACGACATTTCATTGAACAAGATTGCATGTTCATTATAAACAACAATGTGTAATTATAGTAATAGTAAATTGGAGTCGCCAGTGTTTAGTAAAACTTCTGAATTGTTGCCTACGCAAATATTAGTGAAAAGCAGAGTATCTGCATGATGAAAACAACCAAAACCAATGAGCGGTTTCATTCCTTGATACTCAAACGATTTTGAACAGCGCTTTGTATGTCATTCTGTACGTAATGAGAGAGAGAGAGAGAGAGAGAGAGAGAGAGAGAGAGAGAGAGAGAGAGAGAGAGAGAGAGAGAATTCAATTAGTTTCTTTACCTTTGTAATAGAGACTTCTTAATAGAATTCTATGATTACTAATGGCTGCCATTGCTTTAACTTTTCTAGACATCTCTAATTTAGCGTTTATTCGCAGTCAACCTTTCATATCGACTTGATTAGAATCTGAGATTCCTTCAGAAATGTTCAATCAACTCGCATTTAGATAGGTAATCATGTTTTCAAACTGGATAGATGTAGAAAGCACTGTAAGGTCCTTGGAATTATAATAAATTCACATTCAGTTTATAAATTAGGAAAAGACTGGAATGCAGTAAACACGATGATGTAACGAAGATTCCAATTTATGACGGCTATTAGGTAAGCAGTTAGTCAAATAGGAAGTACTGTAATAAAGAGGAAAGAAATGTATGAGTACTTAAAAAAGGTGCGGAAAGAAAGAAAACTTAAGACCGAAGAATCACAACCATGAGCTCCGTCTATTGCATTCCTTGGTTGCCATGCGGACCGCGCACCTTTAAAGTCTGCTTGGTATTACTAGGGGCGATGACGACGCCAAATGTTCGCCAGTTGAGTAACGATCAGCCATTACGTCACTTATGTCACTGTCATTTCTGCATGTGTGTTTATGGTTTCTTTGAATACAATAGAATCTAAATACCAACTTAAAATGAAGGCACAGACTATTTAATAGGAGTAATATTCCTTGTATGGTGTTATAATATATATTATTTTATATATATATCACGTTGTAAGAGAATTGGTAAGTGAACTTTAGACCGAGGCAGTATATATATATATATATATATATATATATATATATATATATATATATATATATATATATATATATATATATATATATATATATAAAAGAATCAGTTGGAATAGAAGTGGTAAGAATGATGATGACACCAAGAGCAGAAAAGGCATTAACTGAGTGGAGAGCTGTAAATAGTGGATTGTTACTAGCAAAGTTCAAATCAAAGCAGTGCACTATGGGTATTATAGTTTGCTATGCACCAACAATTGATTCCCCAGAAGAAAAGAAAGATGAATAATATGAAGAACTGCACTGTAATAGATGAGATCGTAGAGAGGGATATGAAAATTGAGATTGGTAACTTTTAATGTTAAAGTCGGAAGGAATAATCAAGGGATGGAGAATGTGATGGGTGTCGAGGGTCTTGGTGAAGTTGCATATGAAAATGGAGCACATTTCATAAGTTTCTACTCAACAAACAATCTTGTCATTGGAGGTACTCTTCCAGCAAAAGGACAACCACATATACATGGACTTTGCCATGTGGCAATTACAAAAATCAATTAGATCACATTGCCATTAATAAAGAGAGAAGGCGGACTCTGACAAATGTAAGAAGCTATAGAGGTGCAGATGTTGGTAGTGATCACCAGCTCCTCATAGCCACATTGAAATTAAGAAGGAAAGCACCCAACAGAAAGGTAGATAGAATACCCAAGTTTGATACAAGTAAACACTTAAAAGAAGAGCACAGAGAAACATTTGTAATTAATTGTAGAAATAGATTTGCAGCTTAGAGATTTTAAGAGACGAAGAGCAGACAATTAATGAAGAATGGTGTGATTTTAAAACCATATATCAGTCAGTGGGTAGTGAAGTTTTGGGACGTATAGGTACAAGGAGAAAGCTATGTATATGGAATTATTATTGAAAGTTTTCGAGGAAGTTATGAATGAAAATTACGAGGTAGAGCATGCTAAGTATGCCGGTATTGATAATGAGGTCCAAAAAGAAAAAAGAAAAAAAAAAGCCAGGAATGACTGGAGAGAATATTTAGACATTAAAGCAGATGAGGCTGACAAAGCTATGAATTCAGAGAGTGGCTATGGTGTAAGGATTGCTTATAGATTTATTAATGAAATCTCTACTGGGGCAAAGCAGAAGCATATACCTATAGAAAAAAAATAAATAAAAACAGAGATGGATCTGTTATAGCAACAGAAGATGAAGAAAGACAACGATGGATGGAACACTTTAGTGAGGTTATGAATAGGATATATAAAGGGAATAATTTGATTGATATACCTGAAGCTCAGGAAGACTTTGATGTACCCATGATTGGATTCAGTGTGTTTGAAGTCGAAGCTATCATTGAAAAAGTCAAGGGAGGGAAAGCTGCTGGATACGATGGAATAACTGCTGAGATGATGCTGGCTCAAAATGAAGGAACCACCAGAATACTTACTTGATTATTTTGAAGAATATGGCATGTAGAGACAAAACCTGATAAATGGGAGTTAAGAGTGCTGATGAAAATGACAAAAAAATAGATCTGACTGATGCAATAATTACAGAGGCATCATACTTACGTCATTTGTTAAGAAAATATATAGTATGCTTATTTTTGAAGAGATTGGAGAGAAAGATCAATGAAAACCTGAGATATGAACAAGCAGGATATCGAAAAGGTAATTGTACTGAGCAAATTTTCATTTTGAGAATTTGGCCAAGTTTTTTGGAGAGTTCTGCGTTTTTATGGAATTCCTATCAAGTATGTGAATTGTTTTAAGTCTTCGTGAGCATAGCAAGTGCAAGGTTAATGTTATTGGTGTCTTACCAAATGAATTTCTGTGAACAGCGGAGTACACCAAAGGAATACGTTGTCACCTATGTGGTCCATCCTCCTCATGGAATTTGTAACGCATACAACAGTCTGAGATGATTACCAGAATGCATGAAATATCACATGAGGTTGGACTCTGGATAAATAGAAGACCGACAGATTATGAGAACGGAGTATGCAATGGAAGATGAAATATCACTGGAAGGAGAAAAGATTAATGAGGGGAATCATTCAAGTATCTAGGAACTATGATCTCCAGTACAGGGTCTTTAGCATTAGAGTTTAGTGAGAGATTGAAAAAAGCAAATCAGACAATGGCTAGGATAAGTAAAATTTGGAAATCAAATCGCCTGAAATTACCTATAAAATCAGACTATATATCATTCTAGTGAGATCGTTGTTACCAATGGATGTGAATCATGGTATGACACTGAAACAATATCCAATAGATTTAGTAGATTTGAAAACAAAGCCCTCAGAAGGATATTGACAGTCAAATCGCTGGACAGGATTAGAAATGAAACTATAAGAGGGGTTACTTGAGTGCCATATGTGGATGAGATCATGGTGAGGGGTAGATGGAGGTGGTTTGGGCATGCTCTTCGTACTCCCCACGAGAGATTAGTTCACCAAACGTTCAACTGGGCTCCACAAGGCACTAAAATAGTTGGAAGACCCAGGCCTACATGGCTTAGGACTATGAAGCGTGAACTAGATGTGGAATGGAGAAGTATTGAATTAAAAGCTCAAGATAGAGACTGCTAGCGAAATCTAACCGAGGCCCTTTGCGTCAGTAGGTGTAGGAGGAGGTGATGATGACGATGATGATGATGATGATGATGATGATATATATATATATATATATATGTATATGTATATGTATATATATATATATATATATATATATATATATATATATATATATATATATATATATATATATATATATATATGATATGTGAAGAATCATGTCTTCTTTTGACAAATTTAAGTTATCTTTGGGCGTAAGGGCATGTCACTAAAAGACCAACGACAACTTCAATTTTCTTACCATTAGTTGGTGTTTATTGCATAAACTTGAAAGTGCTAGAAAGCATTGTCGTTTGGTTTCAGTGTTATATTTATACGTTTAGTAGATTATTATTTTTATTTATTTATTTATTTATTTATTTATTTTTTTTTTTTTTGACGGCAGACATTAAATACTTGCTGCAAAAGAGTAAACTCAAGAGATGCTTGTAAACCTACTCGTGCTATGCTTATGATGAATGAAGTCCAAAGAGAATTTTCATATTTTTACTTAATTTTGAGCCTGAACTGCTACAGATAAACAGCCATCTAGATCATATTGAGATAAATTTAAAAAAAAAAAAAACTAAGTCACAGTGGTATACCACCATATTTTAAACAAAAGAAAATATCAATATCAATAGGCTCACCACAAACACACTTTGGAACCCCCAAAAATGGCCGAAATTATTTCGTGAAGTCCTATATCATTGTTTCATTTCTCAGGAAGAATGAAATTTGGTGAGCGGATCTCTTTCCATTGCTTGGCTCGGAAAGAATGGAAGAATGAACGAGGTATATTGTACAACTAGTCTTCTTTATTGGTATTTTATTTGTATTTTTTTTATTTATACATTTAGTTTTTCATATAAGATAAGTCCCATATTAAAAGTTTACTGTTTTTTGGTTATTGATTAGTGTTGATGGGATCAGTTTACTATTTTTTTTTAATCATAAAAAGGGAAATGCAGTATCATTCACTAACATTAAGGGGAACCATTTTCAGCTTTATTTAAGGATTTCATACAAAGATATGAAAAATAAGAGTAGAAAATGGGAACACGAAATTAATTCACTAACATGAACGAAGGATGAGGCATCTCGGCGTAAAAACATATTCAACTTTGGTTGAGTTTATCTAAATTACCAATATTTTTGTTTTTTTGTATCAAGTTTCTAATTAGTGAACTCTCTTCTCTTATTTCCGATGTATGTCACTTTTTCCAAAGGTTATTGAGATATGAATCAAACGCAGATGTGTCCGGAAATTTCCATTCCTTTAGCATGAATTTAACAAGAATGCATGAAAACTTGGGAAGATCTGTGTAAAATAAAAAGGAAAGTAAATGAAAAAGTAAGTATTCAACTTGGTAATTTATGTTACTCAAGATTTAGTGGGGAATGGGAGTAATAAAGGCATTTGTCATATTTCCTCTTCATTGACATGTAACAATATATAAAGATGAATTCGATGTTTAGTGGATGTATTAGATATGCAAAGATATTCGATTCGTTATGAGTTCCTGCACGTTATTCCAAATGCATGTAGGTTGCTGTAGGTGGAGAATTTGACATTATAGTATTTCGAAAAGTGGCTATATTCTTCTTTGGTTTATTTTAACATTAATCCATTAATATATAATTGCGACTTTATTTGCTACTTTGATGTTATCTTTTCTAAAGGAAAATACAAGGAATTAAAGAAGAGTTCTGTCTTACAGGTATAGAATGTAATTAAGAATGATGTAAGCCTATTCCTGTTGAGACGCTATGTGATCCTATAATAAAAATGGGAGAATTCATTAAAATTCAAGTGCTGTGCATGACCTCGTACGTGCACGTGCCACACAACGTGTCCTGCTTGGTTTGGTAGCAGAGATGTGCAAAAGTTTTTTTTTTTTTCTTACTGTAATCTATATTGTTTACCAAATGTTTTTTTTCATAACTTTTTATTTTATTAGGAAAGTAAAATAATCTTGTAAGCATTCTTGGAGTCACTTTATTTTCGGCCAATTTCATTTCAGCAGTTATTCCATCGTATCCTGGGGATTTCCATCTCTTGAATTTTTCAATGATAGCTTCGACTTCAGACACACTAAATTTATTCATGGGCACATCAAGGTCTTCCTCAGCTTCAGGCATTTATTTTACTCTATGAAGTGGATATTTTACAGGTGGGCGAAATTTACATGATACTAGAAATATGATTATATGATTTAACAACTGATTTATGTATCCAGTAAATTAATGAATCCAATAGTCTTGTAAACGTGTAGTCAAGTAAACAGGAAAGATGATTATAGATTAATTCTGTGGAGAGGCACACAAATTGCAGTACAATAGAAAAACCCGTATTTTTTTAAGACAATACGTATAATCGCCATACGAAATGATTATTATCAACAAGTTTCATTTACATAATTTATTTATGTGTTTTTTTTTTATTAGTTTTAATTCGGTATCTGTAATAACCCCAAACGACTCTATACCTAATTCCACGAAATGAAAAGCTCCAACTAAAAAATGATCAAGCGGAAAATAGGAATATTTTTCAATCTCCCAAAATAGCTTCTCACCGATTTCTCTCCGATTAAATGTCCCGCAGAGAATTGGATATTGGAATCCCATTCAGAACTGAACAATTAAACATTTACAAAACATTTACATAACAGCGAAAACCGGAGGACAATAAGTACTATTTTTCCATAGTGTGTCATAGATATTCTATTTGCCTAATTCATAGATACGAGGTATTTAAAAGCATGTTACACATAAGGCTACGAATATACCTGCATGAAAACATCTACTGTATATCTTTTCCAATACTTAGTATTAGTCAGTAAAGCGATCGATTACGTTTTGGGTTTAAGAGGAAGGATGACAAAGGAATATAACGTCAATCCACAATACTTGCTTAGCCTTAGCTGTATTTATTAAAGATAAAAATGCATATATATATATATATATATATATATATATATATATATATACATATATACATATATATATTATCTAATGTGTATGTATGATTAAGATTATAGACATAGTACATGGGTTTTATTAGTGTTTTACAGTATTGTTATCAATATTACAACATTACTATAATTAATATATGATATTGTCGCTTTTACATTTTTATCCACACACAAATTGGTATTAAAAGGCTTCTGTTATACACAAATACACTATATATATATATATATATATATATATATATATATATATATATATATATATATATATATATATATATATATATTTCCTTAAGATAAATAAGAGGATATAATTGATTGACCTTTTGTTATGGTACGGTTTTGTTTTCAAGTTTGAAAGTGGAATCAGCCAAAGTGAGCGCTGATCACTTTTGATGTGTTTCCACCCTGCCTATTGCTAGTCTGTCTTGAAGATTTTTTTCATTGACATATCTATGCATGGGGTCTGGATTTTTATAGCTCCTGACCCAACAATATTTGTGGCCTCCAAACGATTATTATCGACATTAATAACAGTGTTGAATTTCAAGTGGTGACAGTTTTGATAATAATATGATTTGATCTAAGTTTCATATAAATACTTATTGCCTTCTGTATATTAAACAAAGGAAGATGAAGCCAAATATCAAAACTCTAGGACGAGTCATAAAAATATTATATTTTAGTTTTTGGTAATTAAACTTTAATTTTAATAACTAGTGAAAATCTCAAATAGGTTCAGTAAAAAGATTCTCCAATTAATTAGAATCCATTACAGTACCAATATCAAACTCCCGATGTTTATATCACGTAGCGATTGATTCCATTATAATGACAATATCATGTAATTAAATTAATAATATCTGCTTTCGTACCTACTGCCTGTGGACATATCACATAAAAGACTTCGTAATATGAGCGATAAAAAAAAAATTTTTTTTTTTACTCCGAACCTCCATTGCAGGTGACGATCTTCATATCAAATTAGAGCGATTTTGTTTAATATACAATTTTTGTGATTTTGTAGTATTTGGAACGAGGCTTTGTTTCGGGTACAGGTTTCGGGCGTTGTGGTTCATGGGGATTGCAGTAACATGGTAATGGAAAACTGTTTTTTTTTTTTTCAAATCTCTCTCTCTCTCTCTCTCTCTCTCTCTCTCTCTCTCTCTCTCTCTCTCTCTCTCTCTCTAGATGTTATTGGGATTTTATCATGGCCACTGAATATGATGATTATCATAATTGTTAATTGCTGTGCATACTTGCTCGTGTGAACTCTAATCCTGCAGAAATTGATACATGGCATCTGTTCCATATTCCCGCTAAGAATTGAACAAAAGACTTATTGAAGTGACGTTCCAAATTCTTTGGTAGAAAATTAGTTATGACTTAGGTAACAAGATGACCCTATGGATTTTAAACAATAGTATTTGGTGTGCTGAGGGTAATATTTAGTGAAAACTTATAAATAACTCTTTTGTTGATGGAAATAATACAGGAGATTACAAGCTAGTCAACATTTCCCAGGATGCAATAGTGCTTGCCCCCCCCTTTTTTATGGATAATGCTGGTTTTTTTTATATACAGTACTGTGAGTGTGGGGCTAAAGTGAGAAAAGCTCTGGAAAATATGTTTCCTGTTAAGGTCTTAGTCAATCTTTTGACACAGAACTCTTGTAGCTTTTATAAATTTCCTTACGCTTAATATGAGGAATGTGAATTCTAATATGCCTTTGAACTTTATTAGTAGAAATTTAGTTCTACCACTATTAGACTAGCCTTTCTGAATAATAGAAACTATTCTTTTTGCATTCACACACACACACACACACACACATATATATATATATATATATATATATATATATATATATATATATATATATATACACAATATATATATTGTATATACAGTATATGTATATATATATGTATATATATACATTTATATACAGTATATATATGTATATATCTATATTTTGGTTCGAAAGCAATGATGGTAAGATCTCTCTCTCTCTCTCTCTCTCTCTCTCTCTCTCTCTCTCTCTCTCTCTCTCTCTCTCTCTCTCTCTCTATATATATATATATATATATATCCTCTTTTCTATTTTACAAGTATTTGGTCTTCATTTTGGTTCGAAAACATTGATGTTCATATTCATATATATATATATATATATATATATATATATATATATATATATATATATATACATATATATATACATATATATATGTATATTTATATATATATATGTATATATATATATTTATATATATATATATATATATATATATATATATATATATATATATTTATGTGTGTGTGTGTACATACGTATATCATCATCATCATCAGAGCCTCAGTTAGATTTCGCCCGTCATTTTTATCTAGAGCTTTTAAATCAATACTACTCCATTCATCACTTCCTGCTTCACGCTTCATAGTCCTCAGCCATGTAGGCCTGGGTCTTCCAACTCGTCTAGTGCCTTCTGGAGCCCAGTTGAAAGTTTGGGGAACTAATCCTTCATGGGGAGTGCGAAGAGCATGCCTAAACCATCTTCATGTACCCCTCACAATGATCTCATCCACATATGGCACTTTAGTAATCTCTATTATAGTTTTATTTCTAATCCACTTAACTCCTAATACTCTTCTGATGCCTTTGTTCTCAATGATATTGTTTCATTTTCATACCTCGAATCATGTCCATACAGTAACACCGATCTCACTAAACTTGTATATAGCCTGATTTCTATATGTAATTTCAGGCGACATGATTTCCAAATTTTACTTAACCTAGCCATTGTCTGATTTTCTTTTTTCAATCTTTCATTAAATTCACTGTATTAGAGGTAATACTTCCAAGATATTCAAATGATTCCTCAGTAATTCTTTTTACTTCCAATGATATTTCATTGCATATTTAGCTTTCATCATCTGTCTTTTTTCTATTAGGATAGAGTTCAACCTCATGTGACATTTCATGAAATCTGGTAAGGAAGCTTTGCAAGTCGTGTGGCGTTTTGCTAATAAGGACAGCGTCATTTGCAAACCCTAGGTCTGCTAATTTCCTGATACCAATCCAGTCCAATCCTTTACCATCCCCAAAGTGTTCTATCCATTACAAAACCTAGGAGGAGGATAAACAACCTAGGTGACAACACGTTTCCTTGGAGTACTTCATTGTTCACTGGAAATTCATTGGATAAGACTCCATTAATATTAACTTTTCTCTTGCTATGCTCATCAACAGACTTAATAAAATTTACAAATTCAAGAGGAACTCCTAATAACGCAGGTCTCTGAACAAAATTGGCCGGTGCACACTATTAAAGGTTTTTACATAGTCCACAAATGCCATCAAAAGTGAATTTCTCTATTCTACACATAGCTGTACATGTCTTAGAATGAAAATTTGGTCAGTACAACTTCTACCTTTTTGACATTTTGCTTGTTCATCTCTCTTTTTCATCAGTCTTTCTCTTTAGTCTATAAAAGGAGCATGCTATATATTTCCATGACAACTGACGTAAGTGTGATGCCTCTGTAATTATTGCAATGTCAGATAATTTTTTTCTTTTTTTGCCATTTTTACCAACACTCCTAGCTCCCATTCATCGGATTTTGTCTCTTCATGGCACATTCTACAAAATAATCTTGCAAGTATTCTGGGAATCACTTCGTTTTCGGCCAAAATCATCTCCGCAGCTATTTTATCGTATCGAGGGCTTTCCATCTCCTGAGTTTTTCAATGATAGCTTCGGCTTCAAACACAGTGAATGCATTCATTGACACCTCAAGGTTTCCATCAGCTTCAGGTATATCAATCAAATAATTCCTTTCATATCTCCTGTTCATGTCCTGACTAAAGTATTCCATCCAACGTTGCCCTTTTTTCATTTTCTGTTATAACAGATCCATCTCTCTTTTTGATGGGTATATGCTTCTTCTTCTTTTCCCCCGCAGAGATTTCATTAATAATTCTATGAGCAATTCTTACTCCATATGAAAAGCAAGAAATCATCCTTCGGGTAACTATCTCGTTACCTTTATCCAATAAGGGCATATCAAGGGGAAGAAATTGCCTTCATATTAAAAAATCGGAAACAATTTACTTGCTTCATTTTTCAATCAGCTCTCCTCTTGCAAGAAATAGACCTTTCTTTTATACATTGCATGGGTAAAAGTATTAATTTCTTCCCTCCTTTTCATGTTTTCTTTTATGTCATGCAGAGGTAAAATTAGTAATTTCCTCGCTATTTTTTATCTTTCCCTATGTAGTTTTTTCAAAAGGACGCATAAAGTTCATCCTTCTTTATCCCGATATCCCTAGTAGGTAAAGATATTAATGCTTTGTTAGTTTATTGCTTTCTTTGTGGTTTTATCTCCCCTAATTTCCAGTCTTTTCGTCTTATGGTCTGAACTAAAACTACTGTCAGATTCCAGACCTGTTGGCCATTGTTCTCAGAGTAGGGTTCTGTTGTTATACGAATGGAGAAGTAAATCACGATTTTGCAATGCAATCGTTTGTTGTATTTGTTATCGTTATTTTTTTTATTTGCAGATATTAATGTTAGCGGTCACCAATACATTGTATGTATTGGTAATTATTATAGAGA
>NC_090769.1:40465357-40472857 GCF_036898095.1 Palaemon carinicauda
ACCATATTCGTGTAATTAACCAGCTATTGGAAATATCAACAACGTATAACAAAACCACTATGTATGGTATTAGACTATGAGAAAGAAAGCTTTTGATTCTGCCAAACCTCATTAGTAATTAAAGTCCTCAAAGACATGGAATAGACGAATCTTATGTTACAGCACTTAAGATATCTATACAGGGAGTACAGCAATCCTAAAACAACACACAAAAAGTGAGGAAATTCCTTTTGAAAAAGGCATTAGACAAGGAGACCCCACATCTCCTAAAATATTCTTAGGATGCCTTGAAGAAGTTTTTAAGAAATTAGATTGGGAAAATGTAGGAATTAAAATTAATGGGAAATACCTTAACAACTTAAGATTTACAGATGGTATAGTTCGTGTTTATTGAATAATGGGGTGAATTACAAATGGGATTATGTAAAGGAAAATGTTACTTCCTCTAAAAAGAAAAGTATTTAATCAGATGGTCTGTCAGTTTTAACTTATGTATATGAAATTTGGAGCCTTACCAAAGCCTTAGAACATAAGGTAGCTATAACTCAAAAGAGCTATTGAAACAATAATGATGCAAATAACACAAAGAGACAGAAAAAGAGCAACATGGATACGAGAGCAAACTAAAGTAGAGAATATTCTAACATGTACGAAAAAGAAATGGACATGGGCAAGGCACTTAATGAGAATGACATATAATAGATAGCCATTAAGAATAACAGAATGGGTCCCTAAAGATTGCAAAAGAAGCAGGGGAAGGAAAATAAGACGTTGGAATGATGAACTAAGAAAGTTTGGCATAGAAAGATCATAAACGGACGCAAGTGGAATTACATGTCTGAGACCTGGATGATGATGATGATGATGATGATGATGATATATATATATATATATATATGCATATATATATATATATATACACACATATATATACACACACACATATATATAAATATATATATATATATATATATATAAATAAAAATATATATATATATATATATATATATCATTTACCGCAGAGTCTACTGCGGGAGGACAAAGGCCCCTGACATGATTTTTCTCTCGGGCCAGTTCATGGTTTATATATATATATATATATATATACACATATATATATTTATGTATATATATTCATATATATATACATATATATATTTATATATATATATATATATATATATGCATAATGTACTGTCTTATTTTACTTTGAAAACGTTAATGTTTGCTATTCTTTGTTCCATAAAGATCTGATATTATATTGTGAACAAAATTGTTGCGGTCAAGAGAGAGAGAGAGAGAGAGAGAGAGAGAGAGAGAGAGAGAGAGAAGCAGTGGTGCTAAGATAGACACATACAAATATATGCATGAAGTAGGCATTCAGCTGCGCCATGACCATTCGTTTCATTGTTGAAATATGGAAGTGTCTTTCTGGCGGTATTATTGATGCCGACGCTTGTATAAGGGAGACTGCAACACTGTGTTATGCGTCATATTTATGTACATATTTATTTGCTGGTTGTCTTATTCACATCCACCGTTTAGCTTATTCTTTATATATTACTTTCTTTTCTTAAGAATGTCCTTTTCTGGGTTGCGTCGATAGTTGAAGTAATTATAAGTTGGTTCTACATAACAATTATCTGCTATTATTGATAATAATAATAATAATAATAATAATAATAATAATAATAATAATAATAATAATAATAATAATAATAATAATCTTCTATTAGCGTGTTTTCTTTCCATTCGCAAGTGGTAACACGGTTGTCTTCTTTTAATAATAATAATAATAATAATAATAATAATAATAATATGAACCCGAATGTATTCCGGAACCTCACACTAAAAACCATCATTCTCATAAGACTGTGATGAAGAAAATAAGAGATCAAATGTGACAATGATACTAATGATAAATATGATGAAGACGATTATGATGATAATAGAAATAGTAATAAAAATGCTATGAACAGATTTTTTTAATGAGTGTTTTCCTGATATTAGATTTATCACCTATCAATCTTTAAGCGTCTATAAGGGCAAACCTCAATTGTTTTGTTAGACTTGGTGACAAGATTAATCTCACCCCCAAAAATTTAAATCTTATTTTATTCCTACGAATTCATATTACAATTTTTGGATTTTGTTCTCAAGTTTTCCATTATTCATCGTTTGACTTTTCCAGGGAAATTCAAGACCAGGCGGAAGGGTGCGATTTTTACTTGTCTCCAATTTCAAGTTTTTCGCACTAAACTTTACAGGAGCCAATATATTGTAAAGAAAATGGCCATGGATAATAATGGTTTTATAAAAGCCCTTTTTATGTGACAGTTCTACCCCGATAAACATTTTCACATTTGGCTTTTCTGAAAGCTCCTGAGTATTAATTAAGCTAACGTTAAATCCGATAACGAAAAGTTATTCTCGGCAGGGATTATACATTTTCATCTCAACAGATTCGGTAAGGAATAACAAACTCTAGGGACTGAGTATTGAGCTAAAAGACAATTAACGTTTAAGGGATACTCTATTATAGAGCCTTCTAACTGTATGAATAGTAAAAAAAAACACTACTAGTTCGTTCAATTTTTCGTGTGTACTTTTAACTAACAACCAAGGTTATGGATATTTGAATAAACCTATCTTCCAAGATCAATCATTATCTGAAGCCAATAAGAAAATATATAAGTGGTTGATAAGGTGTAATGTTTATTATATTCCTTTTTTGAATCTTAATATACTACGTTTTTAGGTGGGGGACAGCCTTACCGAAAACTTTAAATACATAATGTATTCTTTAATTCATCAGCGTAAAGCAATCTGAAACTATAAGAGCATAATATTTTTACCACTTTCACCCCTTACCCCGAAAAAAAGAAAAAAGAGAGAAAAAATAGATAAGAAAGATTCTTTCCATTTCAGAAAAAAAACAATACTTTGAAGATTGTTCGGAGTAAAAATTCCTCAATAGCTGCAGTCATTATGAGTGTTATTTGGATATTTGTAAAATTTCATTATCGGTATTCGCGAGTGAATGAATATGTTTACGATGATATTTCAGTCACGATATCAATATAAATTCCGCAAACCCTTATTCAAGAGACATCTATTTTTCTTGTAATATCAATAATTGAAATAGATTATCACATATTCTATTTCCATAGTCCGACGTCGAGTGCAATGATCCCGAGAGTAAACCCAGTTATGCACAAAGAGGCTAAAAAAACTTACCAAAGATTACAGCTTTTTAAGTAACTCACTGAGAATGCAAGCGATATAATGTTCTAAAAGAGTAATTGATGCTCGAATTATTCTCATATATCAACAAATATAGCATCGTTTAATTATGATTTACGTGACCTACCGTTTAACCACATAAAGCGTATTAGCTAAAAACTATTGTGATGGCTAAGATAATGAAAACTTGTGAAAGCGTAAGAACATCCTCCTCCTCCTCTTCCTCGTCTTCCTCCCTCTCAGACCGAGAGAATTTGAGGTAATGGAACCACATCTTTAGGGAAGAGGAGAAGGTCACAACGAGACGGAAAAGAGGTCAGAGGACAGAAGGGGGTTAAAGGCTCGGGGATAGGTATTTGCCTGCTCTCAAACGACTCTTATTTAATCTAGAGGCAAAATTATTCATTTTTAGACGATTCTGATTTTCATGTTGAAACGTATGTCGGGTCTCCCGGGC
The DNA here is from genome assembly GCF_036898095.1 of Palaemon carinicauda. Taxonomy (NCBI): domain Eukaryota; kingdom Metazoa; phylum Arthropoda; class Malacostraca; order Decapoda; family Palaemonidae; genus Palaemon; species Palaemon carinicauda. Next base: position 40,469,058 of record NC_090769.1, read on the forward strand.
TTGCTGCTGTATTTAATTCATTAATTTTTAAGAGGAAAAGAATAGTCAAATAAAAAGAAATTAGACCCTTGAAATAATAAACGCTTATAATTTTTCTTCTCAAGGAAGTTTCCATAAATACCAATCTAATGAACTTAACGCAAAGAGGTCAGAGGACAGAAGGGGGTTAAAGGCTCGGGATAGGTATTTGCCTGCTCTAAAACGACTTTTATTTAATCTTGAGGCAAAATTATTCATTTTTGACGATTCTGATTTTCAAGTTGAAACGTATGTCAGGTCTACCGGTCTTGCTGCTGTATTTAATTCATTAATTTTCAAGCGAAGAATAGTCAAATAAAAAGAAAGTAGCCCCTCAAATAATAACGCTTATCATTTTTTTTACAAGGAAGTTCCCATAAATACTAATCTAATGAGCTTAATTAACGCAATTAGTTATATTTTCCGTGTGATAGAGATTATCACATGTAGTCTGCCAGTTTCTCATGCATAATGTTTAAGAGAAATTTAGAGATGATTCCCTAGCGCCCACAGGAAATAGTGTTAAAAATTTAATTCAATCTAACAATTACTTTTTAGTAGTATCCACTGAGATAGAAAGAACTCTGCAATCCAGAAATTGTCTGTATAGTAACAGGTGATCTTTCCGTATTGCCTCCAACGATTCGATGGAAACATTCCAGGTAGTGGTCGTGCATCAGAAAGCAACGACGAGAGCCGCCAAAAAATGCCACCTTCATCGTTTAGCCACAATATGTGCAGTAACGTGGATATGAAAGATCACCCGAGCAGCAATACCGATGATTAAAAGGAATGGGCAGAAAAGGTGGCCAGCCGGGATGAAAGGCGACATTACAATGTGATTGCAGCAGAAATCGAAAATGCGAATCAGAATGAACAGTCCCTTTTTCATCTTGTTATTTGTTGTGTGTCTGTGACTTGAGAGAGAGAGAGAGAGAGAGAGAGAGAGAGAGAGAGAGAGAGGTGGGGTTGCTCTGGCACAGACAACCACCGTAGTTTACAAACAACCGAAATAACACAAACACACACACACACACCCACACACACACATATATATATATATATATATATACATATATGTATATATATGTATATATATATATATATACATATATATATTTATATATATATATATATATATATATATCTATATATATACTGTATATGACCGTATGTGTTTTAGCTGTAAATTCATAAGGATCGCCACGCAAAATCAGCGACAAGCGATAATTTCAAACCTGAAATCCGAAGACAACGTCTTGTAATTTAAAATGAAATGTTTGGCAATGTTGTCGAAACCACTGTTGTGCGTTATCATCTTTGTTTGGAAAATAATGGAAACCAGTCTGAACATTTGCGAACACGCAGGATGAGAGAGAACATTAAATCATTGTAAATGACATTAAATAATCATTTCACAACATATTTTCTTGAGTTGAATTTTAACTCCTTCGGATTGTATCTATGTTGATAAACAGCTACTTGAACACAAAATGCATAAGTAGAGTGAAGTCAAAGAGTGAGTAGCCTACATGTTTTGGGACACCCTATATATTCTAGTTGGTAGAAGTTATCATATCCCAATATATGTAACTACTATATCCAGCTTTTTGTGTGAGAGATGTTTCTAAACTAAACTAGTAACGCACTTGCTTACATAATCTAGACTGTATTATACTGTATATCTTATACAAGACGTATCCTTAATTTCCTTCACACGAGGCCTCTATGAACTTCATCTTAAAAATTTTGGGCATATGTTACTTCACCTCTTGACTCTTGAAAGTCTCTCTGAACTATACATGAAAATAATATCGTCTCATTCCCTTTCTTACCTAATCCTCAATCCCCTTCCATTCTCAATCAAAGAAAATGCTACTTTTTTCATGTTATATTCAGTAACATCGCACCTCAGTAATTATGACAGTTGCTTAAAAAAAAAAAAAAATGTTACTCCTTTCAACCAAGTCTTTTCAGTTACCAAGACAACAATAAGCTACTATACAGTAGTATCTCGTCTTTTCTCTTAACTAGACAACACTATGCTACTATACTGTAGTATTTCAGCAAGTACCGCATCATTACCTGATACCTTTCCATCACCAACTCTTTCTGCACTCTCAATTATCACTTGCACTATCATTATTCTGTAACCCTTAATGTGATGTACTCAGATATACTCTTGTTTGACAAAAATAACTCTTTAAAATGCTGCTTGTCCTTTATTCCCCTGTTAAGTTTTGGAACTATACTATCTGCTTGTACTTTGCTTAAATATATCCTCCTCACTGAAAATTAGATACATAATGCCATTTATCTCTTTACTTGCGTTATTTTATCCTCTTTCTATTGTATATCGATCTGTTTCGTAAATTTGTTCTTTTCGAAAAGGTTTTTTTTTTTTCTTTTTATACACTGATCCTGTTAATTCCTCTCTAGAAATACTACTCATTCTTTACTGCAATACCCAGTTCCTGTGAACATTTCCTGCTGGCATTTGTATTAACATAAACTCCAACTTTGGTGCATTTATTTTATGCACATATTTCATGGTAATATTTGCCTTAACTACGAGTATCATCCAATTCACAAGTCTCTTCTTTATCTAAAACTAATATCAATTACCTGGTCTACAATAACCTCTAAACTAATAGTTTTTGTCACTAATGCCTCTGCTCCTGATGTAACGATTAGAGCCGATACGAAAGTCAGTAGAAAATATATGAAAACTAGAGGGGCGCTTAGTAGAGCGCAGACCTTCGCCGCGGAAGCTTATTTCTTGACCTTGACCTTGACCTTTGACCTTAATATGTATTAATTGGTGTGGACTTTCAGACACCCAAATATGAACCCAGTTTGAAATCTCTGTGACCAGGATGTCGAAACTTATGGCTGATTACATGATATGGACGTTTTACTCATCCGTGACCTTGACTTTTGACCTTCCAAAATCTAACCATTTCCCGCTCTTAGACAAAAGTTTAAAATCCCTGCAAGTTTCCTTACTTTACGATTGAAATTGTGGCCATATGGTTGATGACCGGAATTTGAACTTTTGCTTGGCCTTGACCATGGACTCGAAATTGACCTTCAATCTTAGGATGTATTAATTTGCGTGGATTATTTATACACTCAAATATAAACCGAGTTTGAAGCCTCTGTGACAACTATGTCCACACTTTTGGCTGATTACGTGAATTGGACATTTTGCTGGACCGTGACCTTGATCTTTGACTCTAACCTTTCAAAATGTAACCATTCTCGGCTTTTTACATAACAGCTAATCCCTGCAAGTTTCATTACTCTACGATTAAAGTTGTGGCAAGGAAGGTGTTCACTAACAAACACACAAACAGGGGGTAAAACCTAACCTCCTTCCAACTTCAGTGATGGAGGTAATGAAAGCACCTTCAAATTATTTTAATTCACTAACCTGATAAATATTTTAACTGTTCTTTAATTTCTCTTTTTACTTAACCCTTATCTTTTACTTGACCATATTTCAATGCACAAATTTCCCTGTTCTATTGCATGAATAAATAATGGAGAAATAAAGCTTATAAATAAGCAATTTATTCTGTTCTAAGAAACAGAAACTCCTTCATGCTCTTCAAGTCCACTAGACAGAGACCCAGATTATTCTTGAAAACACTCTCTCTTCCCTTTTTTTTTATTTCTCGTCCAAAAAGCTATCCAAATTTCTCGTCCTCAGTATGAACGATGAGAATTAATGAAAAAAAAGTTAGTTTGTAAAACGAAATAAAATACGAGAGGCAAGTAAA
>NC_090769.1:40477857-40482857 GCF_036898095.1 Palaemon carinicauda
CCCATTATTATTCCTTCAATAGATCTTTGAGTTGTCACTAGCATATGTTTAATCTAAGGCTTTAGTGATGCAACAGGCTTCTTTTACAAAAGGTAATAAAGGTTGGATTTTGAATAAATAATCTTCTTTTTAGAGGAAGTGGCCTTTTACTTTTCATAATCTCATTTTGTTTATAAAAAGCTCTCCATCACAAGCCTATCCTTTAAATATCGGTTTCATGCCCTGGGGAAACAATTACTGTCCCTCCTACGTACGTATATTAATTAACAATCTTTAGGTGCTCATCCATAATCCTTATTTCTTGAGTATACGTATTTATTAAACATAATCCTTGATTTACTCATATTTGATTTAATTTTTACATTTTGGGCATCTCTATACATCTTTTGCAATTCCTCCTATGAATCACTATATATATATATATATATATATATATATAAATATGCATATATATGCATATATACATATATATGTATATATATATAAATATACATATATATCCATATATATATACACATACATATGCATATATATACACATATATATGTATATATAACAAATATATATATATATATATATATATATATATTAGGTTTACGCGTTGATATAATGTATATCTCTACTGTATATGCCTATCTAACGATTTCTACAAACACACACTCACATATATATACACAGTATATATATATATATATATATATCTACACTATATATAAATTATATATATACCATGTATATGTATAAAATACACACACACACACACACACACACACACACACATATATATATATATATATATATATTGCATACATACATATATGCATATATACATATATACAGTATATACACATCTATATTTATACGTATATGTGTATGTATATAAATATATATATGTATATATATATACATATATATACATATATTTATAATCTATATATATATATATAGAGAGAGAGAGAGAGAGAGAGAGAGAGAGAGGAGGAGAGAGAGAGAGAGAGAGAGACCTATAAACTGTAAATTATACCAAAGGCATAATAAGACATGTTCGTACACTGGAAATCGAATGTAATGCACAGCAATATGTAACTTTACACAATCAGTAACCATTTAAATCACTATACGTTCCTTGTGCTCATTGCTAACATCTTAAAAGATCTTTTTATATCCTTAAGACTTTAAAACACAATCGAACTGTTATAATCAGTAGAGTTTAATAGAAAAATGTATTGTCCATCATTGTACTTTGATTTTTTAAGGGTCACATTATTTCCAGCATATATCAATCATATCTTTATTAAAGGAATGTGTTATTCGAATGTAATGTGTAGACATTTTTATGAGAAAAACAAATACTGATATGAAAAAGCAGGTACTTACCTGAAAAGGTGGTGGTGGTGGTGATGCTGCCACGTCCAGCCCGTCAGCTGTGGCAGCATCAGCTACGGCAGCCCTATAAGCAGCCGATTTCCTTGCCCTCCTTCCTCTCACACAACCCCCCTACCGATCCCCACGACCAGGGCATGGCTGCGGCTCTTTCTAGGGGATTCAAAATTCACGAGGCTAGCGGCATTCCAGCTGTATCCCTCTCGGCTGCCTGCCACAGAAAGGTAGTCATGCAGGTAGGGTCATGAGAACTGCATGTTCGATTGGGTGCATAGCTGCTCTCTCCATGGATTTCCTTGTTGTGTTTTTCTCATCTAATCTCTGTTTCGGGTGCATGCACTCAATGCGTGAAGACGTCCAGCAAATAGATGGCAAAGGCACTGGTTTACCACGTTGTAAGTGAAAGAAAAACACGGCCAGACCGCAAGATTCTTTTGCGCTTTGAAACTCACAAGCAGAGCAGAGATATCTTATGCATAGAGAAGAAGAGAGGGACAAAAGGGGGAATTCCAGTAGTTCATGGGAGTTAACAAGATTTCAACAGTTCGTAGTAATTTACATCACTGATATTCTTAACGATATTATCGGGGTTTTCTACGCACAGTTAACAGATAAAGAATCCACGGAAAATAAAGACTACTACAACAACAATATGCAGGCGAACAGAACGTGACACAGTCGTTGAATTACTATTGGATTTCACTTCTGTCGTATACTACGGTGTTTTTCTGTAAATCCTGTACATGTGACACTTTAAATGGAATAATGACTGTGTTCACAACATTAGTTGTGTTCCGTAGTACTTTCATCATCTAAAAAAAATAAACGGAAGAAACTAGAAACAATAAAATGACATACACAAGACTCCAGTTCAATAAAATACCATTTTCAAATTTTGAAGTTTGGAATGTTTAATTTTTTCTTTTATCTATAACAAATTAGTTACAAAATGGTCTGGACACAAAAAATTTCACAAAAGTAAGGAAATAGGTTTTCACAATCCTTTTTTAATATGTTTAATAACCCATAACATTACAAAAGAATAATAGATGCTTCTCACTTGCAATTAATGGCAAAGAGCCGAAGACTAATCAAAACTCGTTTTACGCACTCAAACTATCATCTCACCGAAACAATTCAGCAGTTTACCTTTTAAGAAATTAAAACTCAGAAAAGTAAACAAATCTACTTCAGTAGTTTGGAATGCATTTTCATTTTAAAAAGTATTATCATCAGTCTGACGTAAATTAGAAGTGGAAAATAACAAAATGGATAGAAATGAATGACTATTTTACTTTGGGCCATAAGACCTAGCACTGGAATTTAGGAGGCCATTCAACGCCCCTGTGCAACTGCCCACAGTTGTAGTATTAAGGAAAAGGTTAAAGGTTGGACAGCGATATTGAAGAAAGGAAATAGGAACGGTGGCATGGATGAAGGCAAAACAATAAAAGCGGTTAAGGGTTTCAAAGAGCACTGCATAAAACGTCAAGTCATATGTATCTTCAAGTTGATATTATTTTTTTTTTTAATAAACGTAAAGAAAAAAAAAACAATGTATTTGATGGGTTTCTGGTAAAGAGGAGTAAGTCATTATATGTAGTATGTAAAACTATTTATTGCTTTAACTTAATTCGATATTAACTGGCATTTGTGGTTTATCTAAAAAAAAACCATGGAAATCCCGAGTGTTATCAATAGAATTATCATACACACACACACACACACACACACATATATATATATATAATATATATACATATATATATATATATATATATATATAATTCAAATAAGCCATATATATTAATACATTAAAGTCTGGATTCTCTTAACGACCTCGGGATCAGAGCCCCAGGCGGAACCAAAGACTATAATATCAGACCGGCGGGGATTTGAACCTTCGTCCAGGATATCTGTATCCTGGCCGAGGGTTCAAATCCCCACCGGTCTGATATCATAGTCTTTGGGCGATTCCGCCTGTATCCTGGACGAGGGTTCAAATCCCTGCCGGTCTGATATTATAGTCTTTGGGCGATTCCGCCTGGGGTCTCTGATCCCGAGGTCGTTAAGAGAATCCATACTTTAATGTATTAATATATATGACTTATTTGAAATATGTAAGAAACACGTTTAAATGTGCAAAAATTTATCATATATACATATATATATATATATATATGGGTGTGTGTATGTATATATATATATATATATATGTGTATATATATATATATGTGTGTGTGTGTGTGTGTGTTTGTATATATATATATATATATAGGCTATGTGTGTGTGTGGGTGTGTGCGTGTGTGTTTATATATATATATATATATATGTATATATATATATATATATAGGCTATGTGTGTGTGTGGGGTGTGGTGCGTGTGTGTGTTATATATATATATATATATGTATGTATGTGTGTGTATATATATATATATATACACACAAACGCGCACACACACACACACACACATATATATATATATATATATATGAAGAGGAAAAAAGGCTACTGGAGGTACTATAATGGTATAAAATTACTTAATATACCATGAAATCTGGAGTATGATTTTCATGGGGAATGTAAATCAGATGATTTAGGAGCTATGGCGTGAACAATTGTTTGATCTAAGTTTGTAAAGAAATTGGTGAGAAGGTTGAAACTGAATGGAATTTTTTTTTTTTTATATATAACATTTCTGTATATTTAAAAAGCTTAAGGTACTGAGAATATAAGATAGGAATGGAAGGTTGTTGAGAGCAATTGTAAGCTTTTTTTAATGGTAGTGGAGATTATTAGAACAAGTTTGCGGGAGATTGACTGTTTTGTTAAGAAAGGTCTTCAACAAGGGTGAGTTACGATTCTACGGCAGTGTTCTATCTATAAGGGAGGTTGTGGTATGTTGGTTATTGAAGATGATACTGTGCTTACGGGAGAGAGAGAGAGAGAGAGAGGAGAGAGAGAGAGAGAGAGAGAGAGAGAGAGAGAATATCAACTGTTAAAGCTATTAAAGGAGTTTGGGTTGAAAGTCAAAGGTAATGAGTAAGATGGTGTAAGGAATGTTAGTGTTGATAGTAAAGGATTAGAAGTGGTCTATTTGTACAGAAATTCTTGAGTGAATATAGCTACCAAAGGGGAGATGAGATAAGAGGCGAGTTACAGAATATGAAAACCAGAAAGTAATTGGATGTATACAAAATATAAGAGACTCGCGTTGTACATGGGCACCATTGCTGGAATAATGAAGGGATTCTTGAACCACACATTCTTAATGTAAGTGAAGTATGGATGTTAAATGTGAATATATGAAAAAAGTTGAAATTTTTTCAGGGTGAACTAGTTGTGTAATATATTTGGAGTAAGAAGAATCGAGAGGGGGGGGGGGGGGGATATGGGCATATGCAGAAATAATAAAAATGTTAGAGTACTCATATCCTCCTTTTCGTTGATGCGCACTGAGGAAGTTCGATCTCTTGGAAATAATGGACGTCAATAACATGGCGAAAAGAATGAATAATTCAGAAGTGCTAGAAGGTAGGACGTTTCCGAGTTGAAAGTGGTTTGCATACAGTAAGGAGTTAAATCTCATTTTGATCAGGAGACCAGGCACTGG
>NC_090769.1:40485357-40492857 GCF_036898095.1 Palaemon carinicauda
CACTTGGAAGTAAACGCACGCATAAATATTTCCCCACAGTCTGGAACTTGACTTACAGGCAGAAATATACGACCAGCCTACATTTTTATGACTATTTACAGCCCAGAGACCGAAAAAGTATTCATTTCTTCTTACAGCTGGCTCAAATTATAGGTGAATACCAAGACCCTCACATTGCCGCGTGTTAAAAATAACACTTTCATTCCTCTCATCTCCCTTGCACTGATGCTGCAGATAATGACGTATAAATAAACAACAAAAATGGTTTCTAGCTTAGAAGGCACCATACTCAAATCAAACACAGATTATACATAAAGATTGCGAATGGATACCATGAATATATTCGACGTAAGGATTTTGATATTAAATGAAATAGAATAGCCACTTTTATACAAATTCAATACCAGGTGAAAGAGAGAAAGAAGCTCTAATATAAAATAAAGTTTTCGTTTAAATTATATATATGGAAAAAAGTAACCTATTACCCAGCACGGGACTACACAAGTTCATGTGTATATATGTGTATATATATGTATTTACTCACACACATATATATATATATATATATATATATATATATATATATATATATATATGTATATATATATATATATATATATATATATATATATATATATATATATATATATATATATATATATATATATATATATACATACATATATATACATATATATATGTGTGTGTGTGTGTCTATCTCATACTGGGATCAAACCCTAGGCCCTTCAAATGAAAGGCAAGTCGTTACTAATCATGCCACCAAAGGTTCTAGTAGCATGATTGGAGGCGACCTTACCTTTCATTGGAGGGGCCTAGGGTTTGATCCCAGTATGGGATAGACATTCATTTTAATTTTTGATGACGATATTGTGTTAATTTTCATATATACTGTATATACACACATACATACATACGCACACACATACACACACATATATATATGCATACATATATATATATATATATATATATATATATATATATATATATATATATATATATATATATATTTGTTTATTTATATATATACAGTATATATATATATATATATATATATATATATATATATATATATATATATATATATATATATATATATATATATATATATACCCTGTTGGTTTCTTTGAACGAAAGATGTCTGCATATTTCTATTGTCTCAAATTTGGGCCTTTGCAAGTCCCCGTAGGCACCCTTTATTTCTAGACTTGAAGTTCTTAAGGAGATAAGCGATGATCATTAAGAAATTATATCTTTTAATTCTTTCTTCATTAAAGGTGGGGGGGGGGGGCGTTGACTTCTTACGTCCATAATAAGGCTAAACTATGGCGTTGATTTCTTTTCCGTCAGATCCTTATATATATATATATATATATATATATATATATATATATATATATATATATATATATATATATATATATATATATATATATAAGACAGATGATGAGAACGAAATATACAATGGTAAATGAAATATCACTGGAAGGAGAGGATTAATGAGGTGAAATCATTTAAATATCTAGGAACTATAATACCTAATACAGGATCTTTAGAATTACAGTTTAATGAAAGATTGAAAAAAGCAAATTAGACAGTAAAATTTGGAAATTAAATCTCCTGAAATTGTGTATAAAAATCAGGCTATATCAGTTTAGTGATATCGGTGTTACTGTATGTACATGAGTCATAGTATGACAATGAATCAACATCGAAAACATTAAGTAGATTTGAGAACAAAGCCCTCAGAAGATTATTGGGAATTAAATGACATAACATGATTAGAAATTCTATAAGAGAAATTACTCAAGTCCCATATGTGGATACGATCATGGTGAGGGGTAGATGGACATGGTTTGGGCATGGTCTTCGCACTCCCCAATAGAGATTAGTTCACCCAACTTTCAACTAGGCTCCACGTGGCACTAGAAGTGTTGGAAGACCCAAGCCTACATGACTGAGGACTATGAAACGTGATGTAGGCTGCGTTTACACCAAGCAAATCGAATCGATTCAATTCATGGAGAATCATCCCAATTCATGATTCGTCATGATACGCCACGTTAAATTCAATGGAATCGTTTACACCAAGCGAATCGAGTCAATTCAAATCATGGAGATTCATGGCGATTCAGAATCACTGATGCGCGCGGTCCCATTTTTTCATTAGTCAAAGCGAATCAGCCGAGCAGGAAGTATATATATATTATGTTTATTCACATTATATTGTCAGCGATTTTATATATTTAATTCATTTATTTACTCTCCTTTATTTAAAACTCTTTTTGTTAATCTTCCGTTCCATGCGTTCAGGTCTCTCTCTCTCTCTCTCTCTCTCTCTCTCTCTCTCTCTCTCTCTCTCTCTCTCTCTCTCTCTACATATTTGAGTATGTAAATTGCTGTACGTTGCAGTTTGTATGCCTGCAAGTCATCTAATTTCATACCTTCTTCATTCTTCTTTTTCAACGCCTTTCAACAAGCACTAAGAAGTCATGAAACTTCTACGGATTATTGACCAAATCTGGGAACAAATGTCCAAAGCTCCCAAATTCAGGTCTTCTTGAATTTATTGGATGCACCCATATATTCGTTGCCTCCGCCTCTGCCTCCGTCTACGCTTTCTCAGCCACAGCAACAATGCTATTTCTGCAACAGCAAAGACGTCCATACTCCCCGAAGGCTGCCTTGGTACTGAATGATATGTTAATCAGATTCAGTAGGTTGGAACTATACCGATTCAAAATGACTCGAGTCAAATGATTCTCCATGAATTGAATCGATTCGATTCGCTTGGTGTAAACGCAGCCGTAGAATAAGATGAATGGAGAAGTATTGATTCAAAAGTCCAAGATAGAGACAACTGGCGATATCTAACCGAGGCCCTTTGCGTCAATAGGAATAGGTGGAGATGATGATGATGATGATTATGATAATGATGATATACTGTGTGTATATATATATATATTTATATATATATATATATATATATATATAATATATATATATATATATATATATATATATATATATATTTTATATATATATATATATATATATATATATATATATATATATATATATATATATATATATATATATATATATATATATATACATATAGTTTTGCATAAACATGGTTGGTACAATTGTCCAGTATAATACTATAAAACATAGGAAAAGCCAAAAGTTTTTGGATAAGAAAATAATTATTAACCACACTCTGAACAAGTAGGTTTTAACAAAATACATGGCATGATAAGTACACATCCATAAATACTTGCATACCACCATATGCTAACATATAACTTCTTAATATACGAACATAAATACTTATCGTTTAAGTAAATTGGTTATTTGTATAAAATCAGCAGTATGAATAAATGAAACACATACATCGGTAGTAAAATAAGGCATAAAACTCAGTGTTCATTAATTTTTAAAAGCCTATCAAAATACGATAAAAATACCTACACTCTTTCTCAGATACCCTGCTGTATTATTCGTATAGTAAAACTTTGCAAATTACGAAAAAAAAAAAAAAAAAAAATTCAATCAGCCTTATTTCCCCCATTGAAATCGGCAATTTGATGTTTTATTATTAACCCAGTGTGTGTACGCATGGGCAATGTGTCTCCGACAGAACATAATATATCAAATGCAGTATATACGATGAATTATATCCTTCCCGGTTGCATGAACCGGATCCTACGCATGATAGCTATCGGGATGGTCCCCGAAAACAGTATTGTTTCAAATAAATACATTTATGAATTGGTATTTTTGGAGTAAATAATCAGGTTTACTATAAGGAAAGGAAGTAAAAAAATTATTTAATGTATCACAAATAATTATATTTGTAAATTCAGACGTTACATTTTATCAAATAATGATATTTAAGTATTTATGTATACTTGCCCACATTATATCAAATATGTTATTAACACCTACTTGTTCAGATAGATAGTTAATTTCATTATTTTGATAAGTGATTCTCTCTGGTTTAACATTCATACATATGCCTCAGAGACAAAACCAATAGCCTCTACCATTGGGTTATCAAGAAAGTAAAGAGTTAAAACTGTTTCGATTGAGACACAGGTTAAAATTTTGGCCAGAAAGAAGCAGTTATATTAAAGAAACAATTCCCAGTGGGTATGATTTATATTCCCATGGTTAAGTTCTATATCAAAATATATTTGTGGCTGATAATTGTATGTATGAAAGTCAGGTGTCTTAATGACAAAAATTATACGCATATATATATATATATATATATATATATATATATATATATATATATAATATATATATATATATATATATATATATATATATATACATATATACATATATATATATATATATATATATATGTGTGTGTGTGTGTGTGTGTGTATGTGTGTGTGTGTATGTGTGTGTGTGTATGTGTGTGTGTGTATGTGTGTATGTGTGTGTACTGTATTTAAATTCCATGCTTATACACTTTTAGGAGAAAGATTTCCTTTTAAAATGAAAAAAGTATTTAATTTATGTACATACGTTTAAAATGTTTGTTTTGTTTTAACATTGAAAAATATTGTAAATGCACCTACTATTCAATTTTTTGGGAGGAAAAACTTTGGATATTTTTTGTTACTGAAACTTCTAATCTCTAATTTGAACGAAAAGAAGTAGTGAATTATAATATTTTCACGGCATGTGCCCTAAATTTTGTTTATAAATCTCTGTTTACTTCAAATATTGGTTAATACAAAAGAAACAATTTTCTTGAAATGGGTAATATTACGTATTTAGGATCACTAATTCCGAATATAATGGAAAAGTTGTATTATGATGTTATTTCGATTATATACAAGCAAATGCACACAAATACATTTAAAAATGACATTCAAAGGAATTACAATCACTCATTTGATAATATAAATAAATAATTATGATAATTCTAAAGATCTGAATAAAGATATAATTTGATGATCTAGTCTATGATCGTAAAATTTGTGTATGGCAGTTTTATGTGCTTCAAACTGTGTATAAATTAGATAATATCGTGAAGAAAATCCATTCTACACCAATATAAACTTTCACGTCAACACTTAAAAATTTGCATTAAAAAAACGGTAAATGCCTGGCAACATTTATTCCAGGAATTATACCGTTTTAAAAACAGATATATTGACGTAAATGAGTAATATTACGGTCACCAACCCGTAAAATATCAGAACAAAGTATTTTAAAATTACGGTCGCCTGTATTTTACTGAAATACGGGTGAGAACAGTATATTTTTACGGAGGATTTCCGAATAAAATTAGTTTTTTTTTTTTCTTTTTTTTTTAAATTGTGAATATGTTCAATATGACTGATTTGGCAAAAAATTTACTACTTTCACGTCAGCATATGATTGTTGCTTGGACAACCTGAGAAAAATATTCTCATTTCATAAGATTATTTATTTGCATAAACGCAACTAAACCAACACATAAAACGCAAGAGGAATTTCTAACGTAACTACTAAGGTTTATTGCTAAACCTTATCACAATTCAGGAAAGAGTTTTTTTTCCAGTAGTTTACCTATCTTAAATTATTCTCTTCGTGCAGCGGCACAGAACAGGAACTTTAGAATCCTAATGTTTTCCAGAAACGATTAATACTAGAAGTTGGAGACGCGGAAAATTAAAGGCTATTAAAGTAACGTTACGTTAATGTGTTCTCAACAATTTTAAGTTCCTGTGTGTAATGAAATGTCTCTCAAACGAAATTATAAGGACAATTGCTGACTTTTTGTTTCAACTAGCAATTCTATTTGGACTTACGTTTCCTGCAACAACTTTTCCCCTAAAAAATATAGTATATTTTTTTGAAAGTCAAGATATTTTAAATATTGTTAAGCACCAAAGTTGAAGATAAAAAGCTTTATGATTAGGTGAAATAAGGACGCCAAGAATAGATAATTTTACGTATAAAGGGAAAAAATGTAAAAATTATACAAGAGACCGCAGAAGTTGCATGTATATTTTTAATGTATTCCGGAGTTATTAAAAAAGAATCCAAGATTTAAAAATACCGAACATCGTGCATTTAGTATATAAAAGTTCAGGTATTTTCGATGACTAATTTCCTCGTGGCCTTTCAAAAGTAAATTAACTCAACAAATATAAAGAAATAAAAAAACTGAATAAACACCCTTTAAAGAAATGACTTTCAGGCTTGCTTGTACCCGCTATTGTCCCACTGTAAGCTGTGACCACAAATGACTTCATGGCTAATTCAATTGGTAATTAAGGTGACACTTCCAGTCGATAAGCGCAAGTAAATAAGACCTAATTTCTTTGTTTAACATTGCCTTGATATAATTGTCTGATTGCTCTCACCTAAATCGTAATACCATATATAGCATTATGTAAAACTAACTTTAGAATTGTACATGGCTCATCAGGTTAATCTTAGAGCAAAAGAATTCTAGCAATTAGAAAAACAATTGTCCTCCATAAAATCATGTAACAATTACGTAGGTTTCGCAAATTTTCTATTAATCTCTTGCATTTCGTATCCGCATTGCCCCTATTGTTCCGGGTAGCAATATTGAATAACGAAAAGAATAATGAAATTAAACGACTTATTGAAATACTGGAATACCACAAAATGGAAATTATTTAATCTACGTTTGCCCATATATAAATTATATCTCTAAATCTTATAAGTATTCATCTGGTAATACACTAACATTATTTTCATAGCCACCTATAAAAAGCAGACACACGTATCCACATACATACCAAACATTAACTTTGTTTACAAAAACTTTTGAACATTGGACAATAGCCATTAAAAGAGTAAAAGTTATAATGCACTGCTAAATGAATGCGGATGGGGCCAAAACAGTATTCCCCGATAAGAAGATTATCCATTGAAATTAAACCGGTCCCTGGAGTTCATAACTACACGCATTTTAATCTTTAGGCACAATAACTAAACGTCTCATTAGATATGGATTTCAGATATATCTGACAACGAAGTTTACTGCAGTAGGCTACACTTCCTTGGTATTCCCTCTTGTTGGAGGTTGTAATCCGGTATATCGGTAAAGTGACAATGTTTTCCTGCAACGACCAATGTCGATTTACGATAATAATTTTATTAGACATATAAAATTGAGTTGCATTAATATAGAATAACAAAATTTACATAAAACGCACACATACACACACACCACTTATATATCGGCCGCTTATATCTTCCCTTTATAATGAAGAGCAAGTGTCTGACTATATATATATATATATATATATATATATATATATATATATATATATATATATATATATATATATATATATATATAATATATATATATATATATATATATATATATATATATATATATATATATGTTATCATGACTAGCTAAGCTACAACCCTAGTTGGAAAAGCAAGATGCTATAAGCCCAAGGCCTCCAACAGAAAATAACAGCCCAATGA
>NC_090769.1:40505357-40517857 GCF_036898095.1 Palaemon carinicauda
CTTTTCAAGGAATTTAGTCTTGTTTTTTGTGAAAGACAAGATACTAAACTGGCACAAATCTGTTATGCAATATGCGTCATAGAAGATTGTATCAATAAAGACTGGAGATACTGTATGTCTATTTTAAACATTCTACCATTTTCATTACCATTAAAAAGAGCCCACATTAATGTATATCATACGCAAACTTACTTATAACCATACATGTATACACACACACACACACATACACACACACACACATATATATATATATATATATATATATATATATATATATATATGCATATACATATATATATATATATATATATATATATATATATATATATATATATATATATATATATATATATGCATATACATACATACATATATATATATATATATATATATATATATATACATACATATATATATATATATATATATATATATATATATATATATATATATATATATATATATATATATATATATATATATATATTCATATATCTATGGTTATAATACATTTATAAGCTAAGTTGAGCATGTATAAATAACATGAAATTTTCTGAATGAGGTAGAACGATAATACCAATTCTAAAATTATATTGATTATTACTACAAGCTTTTCTGTAGCACTAATTACAAAACCTGTATACTACAAGAGCAAGTGTCCCATAAAGGAAGACAGCTCAGCCATAAATAAAGAAATTGTGAGGTAAGAGTTGAACTAAAAACAAAAACAAATAAATTATACAAACTAATCAGATAACAAAGTAAAGTAGATATAATAAAAAGTAGATAACTATGGAATGAGACTTTTGTTAACAGCCAGCATAAACGTGTTTCCCCGAAGCTATAATTTTAAATGACCCATTGAATGAATTATATGATTAGGAAAACCATTCTGTATTACTCGTTTGTGATGAAATTCACATGAAATGCAATACTGTTAGAATTAGCTACATACGTAGTACTATTTGGTCGATTTCAATGGAAAGGGGGGTCCATATGCACCAATAATATTAGGGATTTGGTATATAGTAGACCATATAATTTCTGTCCAACAATTCAAGTTAAGAGCCAGGTGATTAAGGATAAACTGGAGATGAATATAAAACATGGCACGATGATAAAATAACATCTTACATTTTCCAAGAAAATACAGTTCTGCAATCTCTTGAAAGACTTTATTGTAACCACAGCTGGTAATGTAGCAAGAAACATTGATGTCTCATTTTTCAAAAGGTTTTCCTCCGTCTTCTGTATCTAGGAATAGCAATTAAATTCAACAATATGTTTTTCATATCATGTTGTTATGTTTGTTACTAAAGACTATAATAAGCTACGTTTCTCTTAGAAGAACTCAAACAATTCCTTTACACCCTGACCTTTAATAATCCATGTTGCAGGGCACTTTGGTCTTGCTGTAAAATATATATACATGATATGTGATACAATGTACTGATTGCAAACATATTGTTAGCAGAAAACATGGATATTATGTGTTCGAAACCCAATATCTGGAACCAGCCTCTTTTCTTCGAAATTCTTCGAAGAAAAATAATTGTAAAACACAAGCTATTGAGAAACGTGGTTGTACGCTACATTGTAAGTCTGGTGGCACTCTTACTGCCATGGGATTGTAGGTTTGCCCTGATATTTTCTTGTTCTCTACCCTTTATTTTCCAGTGTATCACCAGCTTTTATTCCAGATGGCTTACATATAACAAAGTTCACTATGTATTTTCGCCAGAATTTTGTAAGGAGTATCAAAATTGCATATATTCAGAAACTTTATTGTAAAAGGCTATAAAGCAATGAGAAAGACAATGGTCCCATTTGTCCTGATATTTATATGGCCAAGATCTTGCATTTTACAAAAAGACTTCCGTAAAATAAGATTTTCCTCAATACTTCAACTTCTAAATAACATATAAATAGCATCTTGAAAGCCTCCTTTGTTACAGAAATCAGATGTGTTGCGTTTGCTGTGGCCTTCCTTAGGTCTTCAGGGTTCCCCTTCGGAGGAGAAGCAGCAGCATTCTCTGTTAACGAGGCACCACCAGCAAAAGATTCCTGCCTCAGTGGATGTTGGCCCTACGACTATTTTTAAGCACAAAGAATCCATTGATATGAAAATAAATAAGCTAAACTTATTTGACTAAAATATTCCGTTTTATCAAAACTTTTATAAGTGACCAGACATGATCCTTTCACAAGTTAGTGTCCAGCAAGAACTAACAAGCACCTTGTGAATTTTTCTTTTTTTTATATCATCACCGTCTGCGTCATCATCAGTTTCATACTTACTCTGTGTCATCAATCTGTCCCTCAGTGCTGTACTGGTAAAAATCGGCGCAAGATAACTTGTTTGTTTTGCAAGAACATCTGGTAGGAGAACTATCTCTGCATTGGAAGCTAACCATATCAATGACAGCCTTTATAGCTGGGAAGACATCTGTCATGGTTGGTTTCAGCTGGCCATTGGACTCCTTGTGGTAATCATTCTGCAGGGGATCCAACTGAGGAACCTGCACACAATGCTGGTCCGTCTACACTTCCTCTGGCTGAGATTTGAACTTTCAGTTCATGTTATCTCAGAGCTCAATGTTAGAAGGTAGCTTGTCACTTTATGCCATATGCTTACAGATGAGATGCCATTACAGTTTGGAGATGGTCCTGGTGTAGATGCCTTTAGGGAGGTAGGCTGCAAAGACAAAGTTAGCCGGACTGACTAACATAGTTTGAACGTCATGGATGTCACTGGTGACATCCAAGGTGTTTTATTTTTAGCAATCTTGGTAAAATTTGTGATACTTTTTCCAATCATCTATACCGTTGTGTAGATAGCCTGCATGAAATTCTTTTCATCACCATGACTTTTTATTGGAGAATGAACCATGCTTCCCTCAGATGCCTCTGTGAAATAGAGAATACATGACATCCTTGAAGTTTTGAAAACAGGACTTCAACACTAAGAATTTTTCTTTCAGCCACTTATTGAATGTAAGTACTGTATGCGGTTTTAAAAGCCTTCTATGCCAAGCATACTGACATATGTGGTTTCGATATCTTCCATAGGTAGGTATGCTTGGTTCTCTGTTTGGATATTAATGAGGTTAATTATTTCAAGCAGATTTGCAAGCCGGAGCAAGGGTTTCTTGCGGCCTGTTTTGTGTCCATTGGTGCTGCTTCCTCACTTTCCACACATAACATCCTTTGTCCAGCTGGAATTGGTACCAATCATCAACTGAATGTTCATCCCGTAGCGCAATGCATGTATTCAGTGTTATTTTCTGTATAACATTATTGGATTTTTTCAGCACCTTCTTCAAGAGATTTAACATTATTGAATTTTTCAGCACCTTCTTCAAGAGATTTCCTAGCTTCTACTTTACTCACCTGATAGAGCTTCCCATCATCATTGTTCTGCCAAAAGAAACATTGATCCTATTCCGTAAATATCCATTGAACCTCATAAATGTTGTAGAAGAGCTAGATGTTGATGTGATTGATTCATCCACGTCAGTGGTTCCTCTTTTCTGTCCAAGTTTCCTGGCAGTTTGGCAGCCAGTAGCTAATGCATGAGCATGACAGCCTGCTCGTTGAACTTTGTCTTTGTTAGTTATATTTGCATATAAAATACGAGTGTACTCTTTGTACAGCTTTTTAGTCGTATTTGAACTCCAGCATTATTGCCGCCATCATGCACAATAATCCCCCCCTCTTCTACTATGTCCAACACAGGCTGATAGGAGTCTATCCGGGTTTGTTGCACCAACTCTTCCTTTTCAGCATCAGATTGACCCCGCATATCTTACTTCCATTTAATAAACTACTGACCATGACATGTACCTTCTTCAACATCTTATAGTTTGTCACAACCAACTTATATATAAGATGCAGTAAACTGCTCAACACATAAAATATACCTACTACAATAATCAGACCACTACTGTAGATAAACATGTCCTTGGTGTTGGTGCTTAGTAAGGCCTAATGACCCATTTATCTTATAAATGAATAAGTTTTTGCAAGAACTGACGTAAAATTCCTCAACACAGCTGCAACTATGAATATTTGATTCCATATCTTTGAATATGGTAGTTTAGCTGACAAAATAAAAATCCAAGATAGTGGCGGTGGCCATAAGGGATTCGACTGTAATGGAAACGTTGTTTTTTTATTACTTACACTATTAGGTTTCCAAAAGCGTATGTTTTTCATACTCTTCACACAAATCCAACGAAAGTTAAGCTCACAACACAGCGAACCAGAACAATATTTGGGTAATTGACCATCATCACATTACCACCACAATAACACTGTAAATATTACCATTAATAACAAAATTAGAGTTAACTTTGGTCCCGATTCTCTTTTATTGAAAATATCAAACACTTTAATAAGTTCCACTGAGAAAATTTGATTTGAAATAATTTTGTCTGTTCTTGCCTGACAGTTATACAATTATAAAGCCAGTGACAGATTTTTATACCGACTGTATTCAAAAACACTATTCAACGTAAAGATAATGACCCGAAAACACAGAAACACACTCTGCGGGATCTTTCCTGTCACACAAGCTTAATACTGAAAAACACTTTTATACCACAATACTTTACGACAAAATCGATAATCAACTACAATTTGTAGCAGACCTTCGAAGAAAAGGAAGATATTATTCTTTTTTAAGAATATGATTTCTAAAAATTTAGAAAATATATGTGAAGACAGATATGATTTCCAACGGCAGCGATGAATGAAATGAAAATCAATGTACATCAATATCGAAGTAATAGAAGGACACCGCCACCATATTAGGATTCAAAAGTGGCATTGACAGACACTTGTTACAAAAAAACCTGAAACTGATGATAAATATTCCGAAAAATATCTATTGATCTTTAAGGCATATTTGACTATCTTTGATAATGCCATTTTATATTTCTGAAATAAGGGCAGAGGAAGCGTGTGTCTTTAGACATATTTACATAAGTTACCCTTAGTGACATCTTTACCAAATTATTTTTTTTTTGTTACAGCTTAAAAATATACTTTTTAGTATTGTTCACTCTGTCTATAAATACAGATAATAACTGTTTTTCCAGCAGTTTTTGTACAGCCTGAATTGAGATGTGAACAGCTACTTGAATTATAACAGAGTGGGTATCATTTATCCATGGATGAAATACGTGATCATTACTCGGATTATTCTCAAATATCAGAAAAGTTTAATATTGGATGCCAAATCCCCAGTAACTGTGATTTATTATTATACTGTATACACTTTATCAAATCTCTTCCAATTTATATTCAAGCGTAAATGTTCTCTATTGTTGAATATGAAGTAATGATTTAATAATAAACAATTGAATTTAAAGGTTTTTTTTTTTATTATCAAATTTTCATTGTTTCCTTCTACTGCAGTCCAAAAAGAAAAGAGAGGAGCGCTACGAAGTTAAATCGACTATCAAAAGTTTAATGAGATTGTATTGTCAGATGCACTTCTGCTTCCTACCATATTCAAAGCTGATCTGAAATAGTTTGTTTTTTTCTTGGCCAAATCTGAAAAATAGATAATATCAGACATCACTGGAGCCATGATTCAGAGGCAAATGCTCATAATTGTTTTATTCAATCACCATTTTCACGGAATATAAAGTGGTCTTTTTTTCATGAGTAATGGTGGGTAGTTTGTAATGTTAGTATGAAGTATTTATATAATTAATGTAGAAGGCTATAAGTGATACATATAAATTTATCTTTATACAATTAATTAATTCAGACATCGGTAGATTAAATCTAATTTCATCTATATAATTTGGGTCATGTGGCCCAGCTCTGTGGCCGGGGAGTCCAATTATTACCAAGTTGCACCAGGGATATCTTGACAGAGTCATAAGAGGATGAAGGCGAAGAAGGAATCACTAAGAGAGCGTGATTCCATGGGTCTGATAGGATGATACTGATATCCTCATACGAGACGTGTTTGTCTTTGTAAATAGATAAAGATACCTATATTGATGGAAATTCTAAGTAAATCATAACCATTTAAATTACGCCAAAATGGAATAGATTTTGGCAGAGGAAAAAGATCTTAAAGTATAGTGTAACTGAGAGTCATTTTCGAAACTAACACAATCTGTTTTCATTCTATGTTTGTTCTCTGATGGATATCTCAAGATGAATTAAGATCAAGTCCTTATGTTGCGAGGAATAAGTTTTTTACATTTATAGAGAGAATATTTATTTATTAAATTACCACACTTTATAAGTATTCCTACAATAATAGAAGGATTATATGAATTTTGTTTCTTATGTTCTAAGGAAAAGGTCTTAAATTGAAGCTAAACGCTTTATTGAATATGTGCAAACATGATTGTCATCTCAATCTCTTCACTTGATTAATGATTCAGAATTAATGTTGAAATGGAATGATTTCTTCGATCAAAATTTACGACTTGGCTACCCTATCAAGATTAATGATTCAATCCATCACATAAAATAAGAAAGAAATATTCGAATCAACTACATTTCCATACGTCAAAATAATATTAACATATAATGTATATCCTGCTACAGTACTCCTTGCTACAAATCTACCATGAGAGAGAGAGAGAGAGAGAGAGAGAGAGAGAGAGAGAGAGAGAGAGAGAGACTCCACAGCAAAACATCATCATATCAAGATGAGATCTTCTCTATCAACAACAATTATCTTCATTTAAATAAGACCGTACCAAGAAATAAACCTTTTTAAACATCGTATAGGTTATAAACTTGTATCACAACAAATCGTAAATCGTTTGGAGTACGAACAGCAACGTGAAATTCCCTCTTGCTTCCAGGCGTCAAAAAGCGTATTCACAATCAACCAAGTATTCTTTCCAAGCAAAGGTCTCAATCCATCGCTCACTGATTCTTACGTCGTCAGATATTTCAGCTTGTATTTTTTCCGTGTGCGTATATGTATTTTTCCGTGTGCGCATATGTATATGTATGTGTCTGCGTGTGTATATATATATATATATATATATATATATATATATATATATATATATATATATATATATATATATATATATATATATACATATATATATATATATATATATATATATATATATGAGAGAGAGAGAGAGAGAGAGAGAGAGAGAGAGAGAGAGAGAGAGAGAGAGAGAGAGAGAGAGAGAGAGAGAGAGAGAGAGAGAGAGAGAGAGAGAGAGATAATTTTCAAGAATGGAAGAATTCATTTCTTTAACAAAAACTAACACGATTAAAATCGACGGTTATACCTCTCATAGAACACCCTGGTCGTTAAATAAACATAAGTTATTGGATCTTCCCCAAAACATTTTACCTCTTGCTACACTTTATTTTAAGAACAATTTATGTCTCTTCTATTCTCTCTCCCACTTAATCCTACCCTCTTTATCCTATTACAACTATACCGAACTGAACAAAATACTTGTAATATAAAAGACAAAAACAAAATCACCTGGGTTTTACTGACTTGATTTCAAGAACTTTATTTGCCTGAAAACATAATTGAATTAAAGAAATGAATGTCAACTTGTATCTTTTATAAATAGTAGATGTGTAGTTTTGCCATTTGCTTGATATGAAAGGATCTTTTTTATGAAAGTACCGCTATAAACGTACTGTATCAACCGTGTGTCACACAATTGTACATAATTCCTTTTGCATATATTATGCTTGTATCTTCGCTCTTCCCTCGCACTAAACGAACATGAAAATTCATGTCTGCTGTTTCCTCTGTAACATTGTCTGTCTTGTTAACTTGTTATGTCCGGTTGCCTTGAGGTTTTGTATATAAAGGAGAGTGTTCTATAACAATAAAACTCAGTTGATTGCATCCTGCCTTTGAGTTCACAACCCCTCTCGGCCCGTCACAGTACCAATGTTTTCTATAAAAAAAAAGTTCCAACTAGCATTTCATAAAACGACAAAGTTTTATAGCTCTATCTAACCATACATTTTGATTCGAAGAAACCTCCAATAACCTGAAGTTTAGATGTAGCACGGATACCCCCTGCGAATAGGACTTGATAATCTATATATGGAGATTTATACATGATAGTTGTGGTGATTTTAGAATAAATAACTTACTACCAGGTGTCAAATTCAAAGTAGCATGTAAACCAGATAACAAAATTTCTTTGATAGATGTCCTGTTTACAAGAGGTAGCACATAGGACTTTACTGTCTTAAGAAACCTGTTTGGATTTTTCATATTTTAAGTTTTCAGTTACCATATCTCACTATGATACTTTTAATTTGTCAATTATCTTCCCCAGTGGTAAGGATTAGCTGTAACACTATATTGACAAAGAAATTGAGTTAAACTATCAATAGCCGTCATCTCTAAGCGATATGAAATGCTTTATAAAAAGCAAATCAAATCTATTGTACACCAAAAATTCAACGATAAAATTGGTATTACATTTCTGGACAGAATTAGAAAGAAAAATCAGATATTTGTGTCCAAAAATGTGTTTTCAGCCACACCAACACCATTAGGAAAGCGGTCGTAAATAATGGTCAACGGAAATAAAGTCCAAAGACATTACTGCGTAAAAAATCACATGTCATGATAGTTGACATAAACGGTCACAAAAGCACCGGCACAGATGTCTGTTTATAGGAAACGGGGATCTATCACCGCAGTTTTTAGTAACACTTGTCTGTTTAAATATCATATCCATTTAGATTAAACAATGAAATACTGTACGTCGAGTATTGCACATATCTTATAATTGGGAGCTCACCTATACCTTTTTCCTAAATTCAACACACACACATACACACAAACACACACGCACGCACGTACGCACACACCCATATATATGTATATATATACATACATATATATATATATATGTATATATATATATATACATACACACACACACACACACATATATATATATATATATATATATATATATATATATATATATATATATATATATACATATATATATATATATATATATATATATATATATATATATATATATATATATATTTATATATATATACATATACAGTACACACACACACACACACACACACACACATATATATATATATATATATATATATATATATATATATATATATATATATATATATATATATATATATATATATATATATATATATATATATATATATATTGCGAGAGCAGATTAATGACAGCTATAAAATACAGAGCTATGAACTATAACCTTCTATTTATAGGTTTCTCACTACGCAAAGATCTCTCTCTCTCTCTCTCTCTCTCTCTCTCTCTCTCTCTCTCTCTCTCTCTCTCTCTCTCTCTCTCTCTTATCAGTCTATCTATCTCTCGACAAATACGAGAGTACTCAATCTCCCTCCTTTCTCTCTTTATCTTGTTTCTCAAGATTCAATCTTGCGTTGATCGATCTTTTCGTTGGAAGTTTTCGTGATCAGGTCATTCAAACAGAATATTTTTTCTTTTATCTTCAACTTATCAATTAATTTTAACTCTGTTTTTATGCTAATGCAAATCTTTACTTGTAGTTCTTGATTTTGAACTCATTTTGCCTCTAAAAAGGAATTTAATTTTCTTCTGGTTCAAATCGATAAACGACTAGTATGACTTAAAGAATATATATCTACAAGTATTTCTTAAACGTTTACTTTACTGTTGTTGAAATAAATAAGCTTTGTTTTAGGAAGTCTGAACTATTCATTATAACTATAATTTATAAGTATTTTTACAAAGAAAAATACTGAGTTATAGCATCAGAGATTTAAGTCCTATATAAGCAAAAGAAGTCCAACATTTCAAACTCTTATTTTTTCATTTTTATTAAAATGAAGATAAAATATAAGATTTATGTGGTCAAAAACCTTGCGTGTTCGTGTCGTTTATAAAAGGTTCCTCTTTCCTCACATAGAATGGTCTACTTGGCGTAATCGAAGATCCTATCTAAGCCAAATCAGCTGACATAGCAGTAAGAAACCATTCCGGATATGCAAAATGGAGGAACCAGAAAATGTGAAAGACAAAATCAATAATCAAATATATATTCTATCTCTCAAGCACCTCGCTTTAAATCTTTATGATAAATGAAAACATCGTTAGTTTAACATGTATTTGTTTGTGAAGCAACCGATTAGATATCAAATGGCTCTATGAAATCATGTCCGAATTTAAGGGAAACAGAAAGTAAATAGAGATCAGAAACACAGTAAATGTGCGCCTTAACATATCACTGGTGTTTTTAGACAGTTTAGCTCCGAAAACAGTTTATATATAACACTTTCAGGGCTTTAAATCTAAAATAATTAAGGATACTGAAAATCGTGACTTTAATCATCATCATCATCATCATCATCTCCTACGCCTGTTGACACAAAGGGCCTCAACTGACGCAAAGAAATATCATTCTATACTGGCAGGGAACGTTTTTCTAAAGCCACACTCGAATTATTTAATCAAAACTGACTATTTTATCTATACAAACACACAAACACACACACGCGCACACACACACACACACACACACACACACATATATATATATATATATATATATATATATATATATATATATATATATATATATATATATATATATATATATATATATATATATATATATATATATAATACATGGACATCATTTTGAAAGAAAATAACGTACGAATACGTAATGTGGACGTCTACAAAACAAAACAAATGCATGTTTGCTATAAGAAACCAAAACAGAAATACATAATACGAGATAGAATCTCAATGTCCTGATGGTTGTGTTCTATACTATTTGTATATTACTAAGAACTTACATAGTTTAATAAACGCACTTCCATTTTCACAAAAGAAAACTGACCCAACCTTATCGGTTATTTATTTCCCGATATACTTTTTATTGCCTATTTTCATTGGTCGTTTTGACCTCAGCCGACAATAGCGCTGCTACTTGAGAGGCCGTTGCCTTTTCTCTCCTAATCAAGAATTTCCTCAAGGCATCTACAGTTTCCGCTGCCACGGCCGAAGTATTATCCAAGTGGAACTTTCTAATATATTCATGTAAGTCAGTGTGTTCCGCATACAATGATGAGATCATTCTCGTGTCTTGGCAAAAGCTATGAATAATCTGGAATGATATTTTGTTATTTCTAACATTTTCTTTTCTGAGAGATGATGTGGATGACAATAAATTTCTGTTGAGAGCACAGCCATGACGTCGGTTATAAATACGAGCTTATAAAACTAATAGCATTAAGGTGGAATAATGTAAATCCCTCTCATCTTTAACCTTTCAATTTCTCTGTTGTTCCCAAGTTCCCCCTCAGCATCAGCCTTTCCCCCTGAATACAGCCTACATGTCTATTCCCCTCTCCCCTTTTTACCCGTTGTTCCGTTTGCCCTACAGCTGCTGAGCAAACAAAAGAGGCAGCATAATTACAACTTTGACATCTCCCAAAAATGTTATGTTTTCAAGGGGAGAGAGAGAGAGAGAGAGAGAGAGAGAGAGAGAGAGAGAGAGAGAGAGAGAGAGAGAGAGAGAGAGAAGTTATTTTCAGTTCCCATACCAATACCATATTCAACCATTATGTCAGTTACTGTTCTTCTCGAATTATACAAAATAAGAAAAACAGTAAAGGAAAAATATAATTTATTTTCCGCACTTCCAATAACGATTATATCTCATTCTGATATTTTTTCTTGTAACTAATTGCATATTTGCTTTGAAAATAAAAGTATACAAGATTACCTTCCCCTATATCTTTCATCAACCAGGTCACTAGATTTCCAGACCTAAGAGTATCTAATCCCCCCCCCCCCCCCAAAAAAAAAAAAAATGGTTTGCAGTTCAGACCCAAAGATCATGTTTACAAGAGAAAACTCTATAAAAAAAAAAGCTAAATATCTACAGGGTGCTAGGAAAATTAGGTCTTAGAAAATTCAGTCCTGGACAATTATTGAAATGTACGTAATGTTAATGGATGATTTTAGCAGTTGGGTTTTGTTGTCATTAAATCATTTGGAAAGGCATATCAGAACGTAAGACATCCGGGGGCCCGGTGATTAATGGTATTTGACATTTGAGAAAGATTTATTTTGCTTTCTCTTGTTACCTGCTAACTAGAAGCCTTTCATAAAATGTGTAATTCGTCTTACGCTCACTTAACATACGTTACCTTTTTAAGAACCCCCAGTGTGACTGCAAGAGGTTAAAAGTAAGAAAAACAAAGATAAATTGATTAAATGTTCATAACTTTCATAAGTTTAGTTCGGATAAGACAAAGCTATTATGGCGTTGCGAGATTCGTAACAAAAGTCGTGTACGTGTTCATACAGAGAATAAACAGGTGAACCTACAATGATTTCAACAATTAATAGCCATAGTCATGAACAAACGTTGAATGTAGTTGAAGCAGTTTCCGAATTAAGAAAAATAGTTGCATGATGGAGTTCAAACAAATACTCTGGCGCTAATTTGCAAACTACA
>NC_090769.1:40527857-40532857 GCF_036898095.1 Palaemon carinicauda
AATGATGAGTTACAAGGACAAATTAAAGAAATGGGAAGAATAGTAGAAATGAACAAAAAACCGCAAAATGAACAAGTAAAGGAATTGAAAAGTGAGGTAAGTGAATTAAAGACAGAAAAAGATAAGCTGGAATCTGAGTGCGTCGGAATAGACATCCAGAGGAAGGAACATGAAAATTTGCTGGAAATTCTCAGGAAAGAGAATGCAGAAAGGAACAAAGAACAAATTCAAAACAGAGAACAAGTCAACGAATTGAAAAATGAGGTAGGTGAATTAAAGACAGAAAAAGATAAGCTGGAATCTGAGTGCGTCGGAAAAGACATCCAGATGAGGGAACATGAAAATTTGCTGGAAATTCTCAGGAAAGAGAATGCAGAAATGAAGAATGAACAAATTCAAAACAGAGAACAAGTCAACGAATTGAAAAATGAGGTAGGTGAATTAAAGACAGAAAAAGATAAGCTGGAATCTGAGTGCGTCGGAATAGACATCCAGAGGAAGGAACATGAAAATTTGCTGGAAATTCTCAGGAAAGAGAATGCAGAAATGAAGAATGAACAAATTCAAAACAGAGAACAAGTCAATGAATTGAAAAATGAGGTAGGTAAATTGAAGACAGAAAAAGATAAGCTGGAATCTGAGTGCGTCGGAATAGACATCCAGAGGAAGGAACATGAAAATTTGCTGGAAATTCTCAGGAAAGAGAATGAGAAAGGGAAGAAAAATCAAATTGAGAAAACATTAAACCTGAATAAATTGAAAAATGAAGTGGGTAAATTAAAGGCAGAAAAGACAAAATTGGAGTCTGAATGTGTCCAAAAAGAGCTTCAAAAGAAGAAACTGGAAAATTTGTTGGAAAGTCTTAGAAAAGAAAAACAAAGTGGAAATAAATGGAAACGGGAATTTGAAGAACTGAAAGAAGAAACGGAGAAACTTGAAGCAAATTTGGTGCAAGATTATGAAAAACTAGAATTTGTCTGCAAAATAAAAGACCTCGAAATAATGGAACAAAAAATGATTGCTGAAAAGTTTGAAAGTGAAATTAAAGAAATTAAAAAGGCGCAAAGTGAGAACACGGAACAACTGAATAAATTGAAAAGTGAACTTTGTGAACTTAAAGCAGAAAAGAAGCTAGAAGCTGAGAAGGAGGAAGAGCGTAAAACCGTGAATAAAGATGAACATAAGAGGAAAAGCTTATTAATGGCTGGATTAAGTGCGCAGATGAATAATAGGCCCAAAGAGGCTGTAGATATCTTCACCCAAGCCTTGGCTGTGGAGACTGACAACGACGAAGGAACGGCTCTTCTGCATGTCCTTCGAACTGAAGCGAATGCAGCCACTGAAAAGCCTCCTAATATGGATATTGTATTAGACTGCTCCATGGCCATCGAGAAAGGATGTGAAGGATGGAAAGCGTACATGTTACGAGGGCGGTACCTAGTCAAACTCGGCATTTTCGACGCGGCCCTGAAGGACTTCGAAACGGTGAAAGTGAAGAAAAATGAGAAATTTTAAAAAATCGTTGAAGATACTAAGGCACTGCAGAAGGAATGGGAAGACAAAGGACACTATGAGATCCTGGGTCTGGAAAAGACAGCCACGAAGGCAGAGGTTATAAAATCCTTCAGGGACCTGTCCATGGCGTTCCACCCAGACAGACATCGGGACAAACCCGAATTCTTACAGGAGGCATTCGAGGAGAAGTACAAAAAAGTGGTCAACGCGAAACTGATTCTGGTGGACGAAAGGAATCGAAGAGATTATGACGAAGAGCTACGCCATCAGGAGGAATATGAACACTGGGAGAAGAGTGGCGGCCAGTGGAATCGTCAGGAGCCAGGGCAGTGGAACCACGGGCGGCAGTACCATCAAGGACGCCCCAGATGGGAAGAGCATAGGCAGTACAATCAAGGACCAAGAAAGGAGAACAAGTCAATGAATTGAAAAATGAGGTAGGTAAATTGAAGACAGAAAAAGATAAGCTGGAATCTGAGTGCGTCGGAATAGACATCCAGAGGAAGGAACATGAAAATTTGCTGGAAATTCTCAGGAAAGAGAATGAGAAAGGGAAGAAAAATCAAATTGAGAAAACATTAAACCTGAATAAATTGAAAAATGAAGTGGGTAAATTAAAGGCAGAAAAGACAAAATTGGAGTCTGAATGTGTCCAAAAAGAGCTTCAAAAGAAGAAACTGGAAAATTTGTTGGAAAGTCTTAGAAAAGAAAAACAAAGTGGAAATAAATGGAAACGGGAATTTGAAGAACTGAAAGAAGAAACGGAGAAACTTGAAGCAAATTTGGTGCAAGATTATGAAAAACTAGAATTTGTCTGCAAAATAAAAGACCTCGAAATAATGGAACAAAAAATGATTGCTGAAAAGTTTGAAAGTGAAATTAAAGAAATTAAAAAGGCGCAAAGTGAGAACACGGAACAACTGAATAAATTGAAAAGTGAACTTTGTGAACTTAAAGCAGAAAAGAAGCTAGAAGCTGAGAAGGAGGAAGAGCGTAAAACCGTGAATAAAGATGAACATAAGAGGAAAAGCTTATTAATGGCTGGATTAAGTGCGCAGATGAATAATAGGCCCAAAGAGGCTGTAGATATCTTCACCCAAGCCTTGGCTGTGGAGACTGACAACGACGAAGGAACGGCTCTTCTGCATGTCCTTCGAACTGAAGCGAATGCAGCCACTGAAAAGCCTCCTAATATGGATATTGTATTAGACTGCTCCATGGCCATCGAGAAAGGATGTGAAGGATGGAAAGCGTACATGTTACGAGGGCGGTACCTAGTCAAACTCGGCATTTTCGACGCGGCCCTGAAGGACTTCGAAACGGTGAAAGTGAAGAAAAATGAGAAATTTTAAAAAATCGTTGAAGATACTAAGGCACTGCAGAAGGAATGGGAAGACAAAGGACACTATGAGATCCTGGGTCTGGAAAAGACAGCCACGAAGGCAGAGGTTATAAAATCCTTCAGGGACCTGTCCATGGCGTTCCACCCAGACAGACATCGGGACAAACCCGAATTCTTACAGGAGGCATTCGAGGAGAAGTACAAAAAAGTGGTCAACGCGAAACTGATTCTGGTGGACGAAAGGAATCGAAGAGATTATGACGAAGAGCTACGCCATCAGGAGGAATATGAACACTGGGAGAAGAGTGGCGGCCAGTGGAATCGTCAGGAGCCAGGGCAGTGGAACCACGGGCGGCAGTACCATCAAGGACGCCCCAGATGGGAAGAGCATAGGCAGTACAATCAAGGACCAAGAAAGGAGCAACATCGTCAAGGGAACAACCACCGATATCATTATTAAGGATATCGCAATGTGTAAACTTAAACCTAAGTGAACCACCTGAAATGATCGTTATGTGCTTCTAAGAAATGATCCCGGTCTGGTGTCTTTGTGTGTGAAATCGCAATGGTTTTCTGTTTTTAAGTTTATTTCTTTAAGTATTCTATATATAAAGTAAACTTTTACCACACTGTATCTATCATTTACAAGATTTCCTTAGGGTTTAAAGATCGCTCATGACAAGCAGAGGCAAGGAAAGAGCAAGGCCAATATCTATTGGCCTTGGGAAAGAGATAATATCCTAGAAACCGATCATATATACATATGATCAGAGGCCAAGTCACTCTCCATCAACCTAGAGCAGGGTAGACCCCGGCAATGGCCGATAGTGACTCAGCAGATAGACCTATAAGCTCCCCCAATCCTCCGATCCATAATTCATATGGACGGTAAGGTTGCACTATTAGAAACTATCAAGCTTGACCAGGGAGCGAACTTTCGTCCAACATATTGTGAGTCTGGGACGTTTCAAATAGGCTACAACAACTTTAAATTGAGCGAAAACATACCAGTATTGCATAGTTAACAATCAGTTATAATGGTAGATGTGGGTTGATTCGTATTCTAAGTGAAAATCCATTCGGCAGGAATATGTGCGGAATTCAATCTTGTCACTATATATAAACAGAAGTTTTAAACCAACCGTTTGCCTTTCATTCTAGTAGCACTAAGGTTTGAATCCTTGCCCGGGCACACGTAGTCATCCAAAAAGAAATCTTTCAGAGAGTCTGTGATCCCGTGGCTTTGATATTAAAAGGTATGTGTTAGGAATAGAATTTATCATAAAACAATTAATTATTACATATATACTTATTAATAAACTACAATGCCAGAGATGAGTTGATTTTTATGTACATATCCTGTACTAGCCAGGAATATATTCGGATGAGTTATGAATGAACTCTTATTTCTATGTACAGTATATCCCAATGGTTTAAGTCAACCATTTACCTATATTTCTACTCTGCATTATGGTTGATTTTTTGGTTTCCTGTGACCGTGTTAACACATGAAGCTTTTTTTTTTTCAAACTCAAACAGTCGATAATAGTGGGTCGTTTTTTTAGCATTGTTATTGAATATTTGTTCCTTAGAGTAATATTCTTAGCCCATTACTTTTAAAACGATATGCTTATGACATGAGGTTTGGTCAAGAAAACAATCTTGTTGCATATGCAGATGGTGCTACACTCTGCATCAATTCCATCACCATAATGTAGATCTGGGGTTCATGAATTCCTTAATAGAGATCTAGCTAAAATCAGTGCATGGTGCAAATTATGGGGCATGAAGTTGAATCCTAACAAAACTTAAAGCATGGTTGTAAGTAGGTCATGACCAGTGGCTTCTCAACATTTAGATCTCAGCATTAATAATGTTTCTTTAACTCTGTATGTTCCTTTTAAAATTTTAGGTGTGATTCTCGACAGCAAATTTACTTTTAAGAAGCTCATTAGGTCTGAATCTTCTTCAATTGCACAAAAAATTCGCTTATTGAGAAACTCTTTTAAGATTTTCGGTGATCAATCTTTTCAAAAGATGTGTTTTAATTCTTTCATTCTACCTCGTTTTGAGTATTGGTTCGGGTATTGTTCTCCTGTCTGGTCTTCTGCTGCCGATTCTCATCTCAATTTGTTAGACAGGA
>NC_090769.1:40535357-40562857 GCF_036898095.1 Palaemon carinicauda
ACAACTTAGTAACACCTGGAATAAAACTTCTAGAATACTGTGTAGTATTGAGCCTCATGGTGGAGAAGGCCTGGCTATTAGAATTAACTGCCTGCCTAGTATTACGAACACGATAGAATTGTCCAAGGAGATCTGAATGTAAAGGATGGTCAGTTATGAAAAATCTTATGCAACATGCACAACGAACTAATTGAACGACGGTGCCAGAGATTAATATCTAGATCAGAAATATGAAATTTAATAGACCGTAAGTTTCTGTCCAACAAATTAAAATGAGAATGAGCAGCTGAACACTAGACAGGAGAACAATACTCAAAACAAGGTAGAATTAAAGAATTAAAACACTTCTTCAGAATTGATTGATCACCGAAAATCTTGTAAGACTTTCACAATAAGCCATTTTTTTGTGCAATTGAAGAAGACACAGACCTAATGCGTTTCTCAAAAGTAAATTTGCTGTCAAGAAACAAACCTAAAATTTTAAAAGAGTCATACAAATTTAAAGAAACATTATCAATACTGAGATCCGGATGTTGAGGAGCCACCATCCTTGACCTAATTACTATTATAATAGGATTCAACTCCATACCTCATAATTTGCATCATGCACTAATTTTAGCTAAATCTCTATTAAGGGATTTACCAACCCCAGATCTACATTCAGGGGATGGAATTGATGCAAAGAGAGTAGCATCATCTGCATATGCAACAAGATTGTTTTCTAGGCCAAACCACATGTCATGTGTATATAATATGAAAAGTAATGGGTCAAGATCACTCCCCTGTGGAACACAAGATATCACATTCCTATACTCACTAAGGTGCCCATCAACAACAACACTTTGAGATTTATTACTTAAAAAATCAATAATAATGCTAAGAAACAACCCACCCACTCCCAACTGTTTCAGTTTGAAAACAAGGGCCTCATGATTAACACGGTCAAAGGCAGCACTAAAATCAAGGCCAATCATACGAACTTCCTGACCACAATCAAGGGATTTCTGTACAGCATTGGAGATTGTAAGAAGGGCATCACATGCTCCAAGGCCTTTAAGAAAACCAAATTGCAAACTAGGGAGTAGATGATTACTTTCAGCAAACCTATTAAGACGTTATGCCAGAAGACGTTCAAAAACTTTAGATAATATGGGAGTTATGGAAATTGGGCGGGAATTAGTGGGACTTGAGCTACCACAAACATATTTACATAGAGGAGTAACATTACCAATTCTCCAACAAGTGCTAAAAGCTCCTCTTCTTGCTAACTTGCGCAAAATAACAGATAACTTTGGAGCTAAGAAGTCTGCTGTCTTTATAAAAAACAAAGGAAAAATACCATTTGGGTCTACACCTCCATAAGCATCAAGGTCCATCAACAGAGCTTTAATCTCATGTGATCGAAAAGCTAAACTAGTTAGTTTAGCTTCAGGAAAACAGGAATGAGGGAGTTTAAGTTTTTCATTACTCTGTTTACTGTCAAAAACATCAGCCAAAAGCTTTACCTTTTCCTTTGGACAGTGAGTGACTGAGCCATCTGGTTTAAGTAAAGGAGGAACTGTTGCAACTACACCAAAGAGTGCAGATTTAAGGGTAGACCACCATTTATGTTCCTGAGTTGTACCAGAAAGGGTTTCTTTTATAGTTGAATTGTACTCATTTTCAGTTGAGGCATAAACTCTCTGAGCAAAAGCTCGAAGCTGAGTATAGTTGTTCCAGGTCAAATCTGATCTGTTACCCTTCCAAAGATGATAGGCCTCCTACTTCCCCAAATAAGCACGTCTACAATCATCATTGAACCACGGTTAGTCCTTCACTCGGTACCTCAGCACACGAGAAGAGATACACCTATTCAAAGGGACAACAGGATACGCCTATTCAAAGGGACAACAGGATACGCCTATTCAAAGGGACAACAGGATCTACACTGCTATATAATTGTGACCAGTTCAAGCACAAAAGATTATTCAAAATCCCATCCCAGTCTGCTTGGGATTTCATATAAATTTTACAGGAGTATGATATAACAGGGACAGGCTGCTCAGTCTTCACTACTAAAGAAATCAAGGCATGATCAGATGTTCCGACTGGAGAACCAACCTTACTAGTTATAACACCGGGGAGTCAGTGTATACGAGGTCCAAGCAATTACCAGACCTATGAGTAGTTTCATTTATGATTTGCTCACAGCCTGATTCAGAGGCAAAGTCTAAAGCTCTTAAGCCATGGCGATCGGTAGGAGAGATAAAACTTACCCACTCCCTATGGTGAGCATTAAAATCACCAACAAAGACAAAAGAAGCCTTTCTATCATCTTCTTGTATCTTAGCCATAATGGTAAGAAGACAATCGAAGGTAGAATCATCCATGTCTGGATTCCAGTAGATTGAACACAAATAAAAGCTGTTATTTCTGCCACAAACTTTTATTACCTGAATCTCATGACATCCACATTGATAGCAGGACTTATGAGAAGCAAGGTACTCGGTCCTAATATACACCGCCATTCCCCTAGCCCTAGCGATGGCATCACGTTCCAACATTATTGGCTTCTTAAAACCAGTTATAAGGAGCTCAGATGAGTGCCTCATATTAGAAACCAAAGTTTCTGAGCATAAAAGAATATCATACTGTCTGGACGCAATTGTAAGGTCTTGGATATTTGCATGAAGACCACGAATATTGCAATACAGAAGACGACATTGACGAAATCTAGGACGTACTGGTCCCAGATTTCACTCAATGTCTCCAGACAGCATAAGAATTAATAGAAATAAAAAAAGAGACATCCTTCTTAAAAACTACATTAACAAGAATTATAACAAAAACAATATGTACAGAATTATAAATAAAGTGATTGATGATACCCATAGACTATAGTAAAAAGTCAGAAAAACTGGTCAACATGGAGGAGCCGATACACCATGCAAGGCTAAATACCCTCCAGGATAGCCACTTCAACTGAAGGGAGGACAGTAAGGATGGTATTGAGAAGGAAAAAAAAATCAGAAAAAGGAAAAGACAACCTCTTGATAAACCACCAGGCATCCATGGCCCTTCTATTAAGCCTGCCATTTAAAAAGAAACAAGAGGAAGAAAAAAATAATAATAATAAGATAGAATAGTGTGCCTGAGTGTACCCTCAAGCAAGAGAACTCTAATCCAAGACAGTGGAAGACCATGGTACAGAGGCTATGGCACTACCCAAGACTAGAGAACAATGGTTTGATTTTGGAGTGTCCTTCACCTAGAAGAGCTGCTTACCATAGCTAAAGAGTCTCTTCTACCCTTACCAAGAGGAAAGTACACCGAACAAATTGCAGTACAGTAATTAACCCCTTGGGTGAAGAAGTGTTTAGTATTTCATTGTTGTCAGGTGTATGAGGAAAGACAAGAATATGTAAAGAATAGGCCAGACTATTCTGTGTAAGTGTAGGCAAAGAAAAAATAAGCCGTAACCAGAGAGAGGGATCCAATGCATTACTGTCTAGCCAGTCAAAGGATCCAATAACTCTCTAGTGGTAGTATCTCAACGGGCGGCTGGTGCCCTGGCCAACCTACTACCTACTATGTAAACAATTGAAGATTTCTCTATTAATAACTCGTGGATACTGACTAGACTAGGATATATATGGTTATATAGCACTTCACCTGAATAGTGACGTATAAACACGAAGACACTGGCGTAGGGTATGACTAGAGAAGTGACAAAAAAAAAAAAAATAAAAAAAAAATATATATATATATCCTGTACTTGCATTCAGTTTGAAAGAAGTAATAGCACCCAGTGCATTTTTCTTTACAGTAAAATACCAATATATAATCATTTACTTTGACAATGCCAAATCTATGGCATAAAGTATGAAGAACCTCACCAGAAAAACCAATAGCCATTAGTACTGGACCTCATATATTTTTGGTGGTATTCGCCTCTAACTACTGATGATTGGAGGAATTCTAAATCTAATATTTACTTCACCCCATGTGTTCATTGTATTCATCTTCCTGTGAATCCATTCGTATTGTGCACATTCAGCTACATATTGCTCTTTTTTCAATCTCTCCATACGTGTAGACCATCTCAAAATACCCGATCGATTAATTTACAAGTGCCAAATTTATATATTTCCACGTCTCAATTATTATGAACCAAACGTAATACAAACAAATGAGATTTTACTTTACATTCAACAGGAAAATGTATTATTACGAAATAAAAGTGGTCAAATATTCCTTTCATGTGTTCCAACCTTGGTATAAATAGACATGCATTTCTCCTAATATTTTTTTTTATTTTTTACAACCCACTTTATTCCTCCCAACATCCGTTTTATTTACTCGAAAAACCTGAAATCAGTTACCATCTATATCATAAAATATTGTTCCACTTTTCATATTACCATATTTCCTCATAACCTTTTTTTCTGCACATACCTTTTGCTTTCTTTGCTTGAAAATGCTTTACACTATCGTCAATCAAAACTGCATCAACTGCAAATATAATCCATTCCACAATTCTTTGGTCACCAAATTCTCTTATTCCACAACTTTCAAACTACAGCTAAATATTTTTTTGTTAAAATTCTCACATCCTATGTACGCAGATATCCAGCAACTGTTGACCCTGGTATGTTATAAACGCTATTGTTTACAAATCATGTATCTGATGACTTGAAAATTCTCTTTTTAGTCTCGTCTTTAGCAACTCTATGATAAAAATATGCTATATGCTTTTCCTTTTCTCTATAATATGCTTTTGTATAGAAATCATTCAGCATGACTACCATTTCATACGCTCGAGATTCAGCCAATTAGAGTCAGACTCCTGTACTAATTACTTTCTTCTAATTTTGTTTCCTCAAAAACGTTGAAATTTTACTGCTTGTACAACTATCATAGCCTTTTTTTCCAGCCAAACCCTATATATATATATATATATATATATATATATATATATATATATATATATATATATATATATATATATATATATATATATATATACATATATATATATGTATATATATATATATATATATATATATATATATATATATATATATATATATATTCTGTGTTTATATATATATATATATATATATATTTCTGTGTTTATATATATATATATATCTATATATATATATATATATATATATATATATATATATATATATATACTCACACACATACACACGTGTACACACACACACACATATATATATATATATATATATATATATATATATATATATATATATATATATATATATATATATATATATATGCGTTTGCGAGTCTATGTGTCATCATCAGCCGTAGCTAGAATACCCAAGGACCTTGAGAATACCTATATAAACAAGAGTAGCGTCATACGAGTTACCGTACACTGAGTTGATGGGCGCCATTTTGTTTCCGGGTGGCAGGCTACTACCAAAACCAGTCTCTCAGTGGCCAGTGGCCGGCAAGAAGGATTATCATGTACACATTCATTCTTTCCATTTATAATCAGGGTGAGCGGTTCTGCTTACGAGTATCCCAATAGACCTGAGAAAGCATCTAAAATCTCTTTCAATTTTATTAGGAATATTTTCCTTCAGATCCCCCCCCCCTCTCTCTCTCTCTCTCTCTCTCTCTCTCTCTCTCTCTCTCTCTCTCTCTCTCTCTCTCTCTCTCTCGATCAAAGCCTGTTATTCCTGTATGAATCTCTCTATTATACTTTCCTTTTTATTATGAATACTTTCCCAGCGTCTAAAACAAATGAAACCAAGTGTCCCCTCATTTGATTGCCATTATTTTTCATATTATATCATAATTCATATCACATGTTCAATAATATATCTTATCTTCACAACTATATGACATTATAATAGCACATCATACTTCAATTCTATCTACAAATTCCACAACTAAATCTTACTTACGCTACAAATATTACGTACTCTATCATATCCTCAAAATTTTATCACATTTTAATTATGTATCACATTCTATAAAGCGCAAGTTCATTTTCCACCTGCTGCGTTTCTCTCATCTCTCAATTTATTCTCTCTTGGGTTCTTCAACTTGAAGGGTAATTGCAGTCCTATTAAAACCTGGATTAATCATTCTACAATAATGCATCTTATAAGAGAGAGAGAGAGAGAGAGAGAGAGAGAGAGAGAGAGAGAGAGAGAGAGAGAGAGAGAGAGAGAGTAGTACTGCATCGTATAATAATTTACATTAACATAATCTTGGAATACAAAACCCTTACTCTCAGTCATTGCCTATAATTTTATTAATTGCATACATTTCTTTCGTCAGTATGAGAGAGAGAGAGAGCGAGAGAGAGAGAGAGAGAGAGAGAGAGAGAGAGAGAGAGAGAGAGAGAGAGAGAGAGAGAGACAACATCAGGCTGAACCGACAGTACGGAGGGCTTCCCTGCTGGCTGCTGGATACATAATGGCACCCTGTTTTGAGGTTAGGTAGTTTAGCCGTAGTTAGTCCACTGCACGACAAGCGCTTCAAACAACCTTTACACTCGCTCCTGTTTATGGTCTTTCTATGCCAGTCTATACCCACAAATTTTCTTAGCTCATCAATCCATCATCATGTCTTCCTTTACCTGCTTCTTTTCCAATTTCTAGGGACGCATTCTGGTAGTATTAATAACCATTTATTATCTTTTATTTTCATCATATGTCCTGCCCATTTCTATTTC
The DNA here is from genome assembly GCF_036898095.1 of Palaemon carinicauda. Taxonomy (NCBI): domain Eukaryota; kingdom Metazoa; phylum Arthropoda; class Malacostraca; order Decapoda; family Palaemonidae; genus Palaemon; species Palaemon carinicauda. Next base: position 40,542,055 of record NC_090769.1, read on the forward strand.
TTACATGTTGTTGGAATATCCTCAACTTTAATTTGCTCTGGTATCCATGTTATTTTTTTTAGTCTTTTAGCGTTATTCCTATCATTATTCTTTCCATTGCCCTTTCATTTTTAACTAGATTATGTTGAAAGGCTTTAGTAAGGCTCTAAGTTTCTGATGCATGAGGTAATGCTGGTAGGACCACCTGATTAAATACATATTTTCTAGAAAAGGTGGCATTTTGATTTTCATAATATTATTTTGTTTAGCAAAAGCTCGCCATCTCATGCTTATTCTTCTTTTAATTTCGATCTTACGGTCTGGAGAAAAACTTACTGTCTTTCTTAAATACGTATATTCATTAACAAACAATCTCTGAAGGTTCATTCATAACCCTTATTTGTTGCCTCGTTGTATTTTCATAGAACATTACCTTACTTTTACTCATATTAATTTTCAGTCCTACATTTATGCTTTGTCTCTTCAAAGTTTCTATCATCTTTTGGCATTCCTATCCTGATTCACTAAATAGAGGTATGTCATCTGCAAATCTTAATTTGTTAATGTATTCCCCATTAATGTTAATTCCTACCTTTTCCCAATCTAAATTCTTAAAAACTTCTTCTAGCCATGCTGTAAATAATTTAGGAAAGATGGGGTCACCCTGTTTAACTTGTTTCTCAATTAGAATTTTCTCACTCTCTTTATGTAGATTTGAGACAGCTGTTCTATCTATTTGTTGTCTTTGAAGTGATTTTATTACTCCTGAAGTTTTGTAGAATCAAAGCTTTGTCATGGTTTATAAATGCCATATACAGTGGTTTTGTTTATATATATATATATATATATATATATATATATATATATATATATATATATATATATATATATATATATATATATATATATATATATATATTTACATATATATATATATTTACATATATATATATATATATATATATATATATATATATATATATATATATATATATATATATATATATATATATGTATATATATGCGAGTGTGCGTGTGTGTTCGCGTGCATGTCTGTATTTTGAAAGCTTCAATGATACTACTTAATTCTGATAAAACTTTGGATTTCTTGTCATTACTAGACAGTCTTATGACAGTTTTACTTTCGGTGGTAGGATTTGATCCTGACTTTACAGAGGTTGAAACTAGGACTTGGTAACCTGATGTTTATTATGTTGAATTAACAAAATAAAGACGATTAACAAAAGAATAGTTAAAGGAATAATTCCGGTCTCGTCAAACAGTGGGAAAGCATAAAGTTCAATTTAAATTACAGAACGAAGAGTAGAACACACCATATTGCATTTTCCATGGCAATGCAACTTGGGAAGTGCAAGAATTTGGTACTATAGATCTAAAAAATGTCATGTTATGGAATTAATATACAAATATCTCTATAGATGTCACTTGAAGGAAGAAAAACTACGGACTGAATAACCAGCAGTGGCTGCAAATGTCACCAGATTCTGCAGATCCAGTGGCATTTTCCAGAAGAATTACCAGAAAACAAGCTGTTGATGGTGGAGCCACTGGAAATGTAGGAGTGGATCTGATTACACCTACAACTATATCTCAGTATTGCAAATTGGTAATTGATATAATGTATTTGTGGTGATTTTTCTGAGGTATTCAGAGGCATTGTCACTGCCATGCATATAAATAAGGCGAATTACAGGAGTATTAATCAAACTTCTGAGTAGATTAGGATTCTAAGTAAATTTTCAGTGTCTGGGGAACTTACTTTACTTCTTACATAAAGAAGGAAGTAAGCCATTTACTGAGCATCAAGCAGCTGTTCACGACACCTCATAACTCAAGGACAATAAACTCAGTAAGAGAATCGGCAGTGAACCCCAATCCTTCCTGAAGGGGAGAGGCGGCCTGTAAATTTAGCAATTTCGTGAAAATTTCGCCAAAATAAAATTTCACTATTTTCAAAGAGGTAATGGACCCTGCTGTTGCCAGACGAAAGATGAAAGCAATCCAAAGTATATTAATCATAAAAATGGCAATTTATTGTGCCCATAAGACACTGTCAAATTTCGTGTTTCAGCTGTCAGACATCAGGTGACAGCTGACAGAGTTTTTTTTTTCTTATTTATTGGATTTGATATTCATTTTATGGGCTACCGAACGACATTTTTCCCAACGGCATCGATCACGTGAGATATTGACTGACAGAGACAGTCTCGATCTTATCTTTAGTGTGCTTCGATCAGTGAGAGAGAGAGGTGTATTACTTTTGTGCTTGTGAGAGATATTTCAGTGATTTTTCCTTTTTGTATCACATTTTATATTTTTACTCATAAACATCAATTATGCCTAAGAGGAAGAATTCAATGAGGTGTTTAGCTGCTGTAAGAAACATTCAAATATTCAATGAAAAAAGAAAACATGAACTTGATGAGAAGGCAACACTCACTCAAACGTTTGGTACAGAGTAAACAGAGCCACGTGGGATTTTCATTGTTCGTCGGGATATTTTATAAAACTTCTCGAAATATTAGCGAAACAGTGGGTTTGTTTGTTGATAGTGATGATTAGCTTTCATTAGTGCTATCTGATGATGAAGATACATCTGAAATGTTATTTGAAGATGAAACTTTTCCAAGTGATGTGCAACAAAGTAATGCAACACCTGTTGCTTCGGGTGCTGAAATAAAGGGTAAACTTTTGAGAAAATTTATCTGTGATAAAGAACAAGCATTGAATTGTGTATCAAATACCAGTGAGATCCTTCCTGTTTTATCAGAATGCTATATCGAGAGCGATTTGTGGTGATTGTGGCAGTAAACTAAAACATTGTTATGAAAGAAAAAATTTAGATGTTGATTTGAAATTTAAATGTAAATGTGAGTTTCCTGAGAATTTTCATAGTTCAGCTGTAAAATCAATTGAAAATATAGAAACTGAAAATATTGGTATAGTAACTGCTTCCTTTGTTTATCAGAATATTCTGAATGGGGGTCGCTTGGCAGCAATGAATAACACAACAAATTGGGTGCCCCACCTTTCGCAAATTGCAATTACCAACGATATAAGAAATACATTGAAACTCTTGCTGATAAGAAATATAATATTATTGGTGAAGTTAATAAAGGAATCTTTCAATGTTATGAAGAGATGGGATACACACCTGATGAAGATGGTGTATTAGACATTGAAGTGATTTATGATGGTACCTGGATGAAAAGTGGATATATTCTCAAAATAAATAAAAGATACGAAACAAATTGGTTAATTATGATAACCTAAAAGGGGATAATATCTCTGTTCATAAGAGAGAGGACCAAGAGCCCAGTAAACTCACCCAAAATAGATCTGTTAACAAAGGTAAGTGAAAAAAAACTTTAAACTGCTGTATCTCAAAATGTAATTTTGTTTTTAATAAAATGGTATCAACTTAGTTATTTATGATCTGATTTTAATGATTTAAAAAGAATTATAATACTAAATTATTATGCAATACAATAATTGGATTATAAATGTTCATTTGGGGAAACAAAATTTATCCACAGAAAAATTTTTCTTTCTTCTGTAAACGTTTTCTGAAAAATTATTCTAATTCAAAAAGAATTTTAACAAAACATTCCAAAATATTTATACATTATATTGTAAGCTTCATGCTGGTTTTAAAATATTTCAAATTGATACAAAATTGAGGGAATTTATATCGTTTTAAAAAAGGTGAATAAACACCCGAAAAACTGGAAAAATATTGATAATAAAAAAAGTATTCTGTATAAATTTCAATGCAGAGAAATAATACAAATACCACATTTTCACATTTACAGCTACTGTATGGAAAAACAAGAAGATTGAGGCAAAATCTCAAGGAATTCAAGAATACAGCTGTAAAGATGATGTACGCAATATCAATGAATGTGTTGGAGCTAAGAAATCACCGTGGGGAGAACTATCGACTAGGTATATAAGTCTTTAACAAAACACAAGAACTTTACTATAATTTCTCTGATAAGAAAGCCAGATATCGTCAATTTAAAGTGGATCTAAGGGTATTAAGATAAATTTAAATTGCATTGCAAAAGGACCTATGAAATCCTGGAAGTGACTTATTTTACTATACGTATATCGAACTTTGGTGGAGAATGGAAGATTCTTCCGTGCCGGCCTGCATTAAGAAATAAATAGATTAAGCACCTACATCTAGTTATGTTCTAGAAATGTGCCATGATAAAAAAGGAAGCACATAAAGTCGAAATAGGTAAAGATGAGTGATGGATAGCTGGAAGAAGAAACATACTAGAATGCAAATGTTAGCAATATACTGAACAAGCAGAAGCCAATATTTCTGTTGTTTGAAGCATATCGAAAAATTCTGACTATTAATCATAGGAAAACTTCAGTAGAAAAAGATAAAAGATAATCAATGTAGAGCAACCAGTTAGGGGAATGTATCCTGTCATAAGCAACCAGAATGATGATTCATCATAAAGAAGTTTTAGAGATATCTAATATGGGAATCCATTTAAGGTTGACTTCTGCAACTTGCAGAATGCTGAACAAGGATGATAGTGGTCATAAAAGTTGATTAAAATAGCTTTTGTGTAGATTACCGTAGATTGAATATTGTGACTATGTTTGACAATGAACAAATATGAGACTTAGAAGTTATGAAATGAAAAGTTTTACTCTAAACAGGACATAAGAAAATGACAATTAGCAATCCAAATGGAAAACAATCTCACAAGAACAGACCGTTTTCTCTATATCACGGGGATGTTACCGGTTTACGTTAATACTGTTACTGATACTTTTCATATTATATTACGTACATAAAGAACAACTTTCTAAGACTTACCTCTATGAATATTACCCATATCTTCCATTAAATATTTTTGCCTAAACACCAAAGTATATATACAAATAAACTACATACACACACATCTATCTATCTATCTATCTCTCTGTCTATCTATCTATCTATCTATATATTTATATAAATAACCCATAAATACCTCTTAATATCGAACTCATTCCACCTCGGGATCAGAAACTAAAGAGCGAATTAGCCCTATGATAAAAGCTTATGGTCGGCCGGGTATTCGAGCCCGGATCAAGTCAAAACTGAGGTTACAGTGACTCTGACCACTCGGCCACAAATAGAGATAAATGTTTATTACAACTCTTCCATACACATAATTGTCAAATTCAGATAAGGTACTTAGAATCAAAATCAACCCATCACTATTGTAGCTCCCTGAGGAGTTTGTAATACTTGGCTGTGTTTAATGATGATTTACCACATTTAAACCCGATTTTCATTTATGAAAATTACGAGTAAATGTAATAAGTTAAATTATATATATATATATATATATATATATATATATATATATATATATATATATATATATATATATATATATATATATATATATATATATGATTTTTGTACATTTATACGTGTTTTTCATGTGTATTCCTATTAGCAATATATACCCTAGGGGGAATCAACTCTATGATAATAGCTTCTGGTTGGCCAGAGAATCGAACCCGGGCCCAGGAAACCGAGGTTCCAGTGACTCAGGGAATCAAGTTTATGATAATAGCTTCTGGTCGGCCAGGAACTCAGTTTCTTGGGCCAGGGTTCGATTCCCTGGCTGACCAGAAGCTATTATCATAAATTTGATTAACCCTTGGGTCTCTGATCCCAAGATAGAGAGAATCCAGATATCAAGAGGTATGAATGGCTTATATATATATATATATATATATATATATATATATATATATATATATATATATATATATAAATATATATATATATATATATATATATATATATATATAAATATATATATAATATATATAAATATATATATATATATATATATATATATATATATATATATATATATATATATATATACATATATATATATATATATATATATATATATATATATATATATATATATATATATATATATATATATATATATATATATATATATATATGTGTGTGTGTGGGTGTTTGTATGTATGTATGCGGTGTGTTTGAATATATAGTTCTTGAGTAAAATTATTAATTGTAAAAATGGACAAACAATTTAAAAAAAAATGTGACTTAGAATTCTTAATCTTGAATATCTTATACGTAATATAAAATGAAAAATCAATTTAAACTTCAAAATATCCACAAGGAAAAGATTTCATGAAAAGTAAGCTTCCTCTACTTTTTTCCTTCCTTCATAAATTTCAATGTCATCCTCGGCCCATTTATTCCGTAAGAAATGATCCTCCCTGCAAGAAGGTGAATTTTGGAAAACTATGCAAAGTGGAAATAAAAATATATTAATTCAACAAGTATTTGCAGGAAAGTGATACGTAAAAAAAAAAAAAAAAGAAAAAAAAAAAAAAAAAAAAAAAAAGATTATCAGTCTATTCCTTAAAGATGAGCATTTTTTTCTGCTACTGTGTGTGCTCCTAAAGGAAATGTGTCTGACAAAGAAAAAGTGAAACAATAAGGAAGATCTCTTCGAAGTGAAGTAAAAACATTCACAGGGAGAGCGAGAAAGCTATAATAGAGTATCAAATCAGCTTATATAATATCCTTCTTCTGGGGGACAAATAATTATATGCAAATTTTTCCATGCAAATGCAAGAATGAAAACATTCGCACTAACGGATACATCGCTTGGCATCTTGGGTAGTCCCACTGATCCAAAACATGAAAATGGCTTTAATAATGACAAAAATAAAAGACTTATGAACGATATGGAGGTTAAAAAGATTACCAAAGAAAACTTTTGCACTTTCAGAACGGGACTCTAGCCTCAAGGGAGAGAAAAAATTAATGACTTTTCTCTGGGGATTACCTTTGGAACTAACAGGCTTAAAACAGCGAGAGTCCTGAGCTAAAAGTTTCAACTGCATTCGTTCGCCAAAACTTCGTTCTAAAAACTTTTCTTGAAGTTTGTTTTGTCACTTTTCTATATTGATTAATTTTGTGTTACTTCTTAACCTACTGTTCGTTATCTTTGAAAATTATTTACTTTTCAAACCTGTTTCCAGTAACTTTCAAGAGAAAATTGAATGGAACAGTGTATTTATATACAGGTGATTATTACAAATATCAATATAGTTTAGGACTTATTATCATTACGGTAGGTTTAAAATTCATTGAAAGAGACACGGTTATGACGAGAAAAATAAATCCGTATAGATACAATTGTGTAAATAATTCCTTTTTGAGGATACAAACATTAGTATGAGAATTCACATGAAGCTCAGAAACACACAAAAATATAACTTCACTCGCCTGCAATCCATTCATCTTCTAAAAGAGCTTGAAAATCCTCAGTAAACAAAAATCTTTGCTCTTTTTGAAGAGATTCTTTTACATGGATGTCTATCGTTTTAAAGAAAGTATTCCCCTTGCTTCCATGTTTTTCTTGTTTTTCTTAATCCACGCGTGGATGACTTTACTCCTGTGGATTGTCAGTCTGCTTCATTCAAGCATTTTGCCTTCGAAAATGTGCGTATGTCACTAGACGAAAAATCTTTGAGGTTTGAATGGAATCTCTACTTGTTTTGTCTAAACTATTGATGTTTTTTTTCTTGCATTTTGTGGTATATTGAGCCTTATCTAAGGCATTAGTATTACAATTAAACATTTCATGTTTGAAGCCAAATTGTGTGAATGTATTCTTGTCATTTTTATTTTTAACCAAATTAGAGTAAACGCCGTATTTTTCATAGCCAACTTTTCGAGGTTATGCTTATGTTTTTTTTTTTTTTTTTTTTTTTCATACAAAATAAAGGGAATTATTTTACCATTAAATGCCATCTTATTGCTATATCAATTTCAGGCAATTTTTTTTTTTAGCCAATACTTATAATCTAAATGAAAAAAAATTCCATAAGTTTCTCATTATTAATGTATGACTCGTATGGAAAAGAGCTGGTGAAATGCTGTCTTGATATAACTCCACTCTGATTAGCAGAATTAATGTGCGTTTGGATAATGAGAAAATGAGGCCGTGTAATTTAATCAAATAGAATAAATACAAGCATTTGCAGTTATCGTAGAAAATTGGGCAGTAAATATTTAATTTGTAACGTTCTTAACAAGTCTTTCCGAAATGTATTTTGAGAGAGCTGACAGCTACCATAATAGTAGATAATCTTATATTTTGTTTATAAGTATTATCTTATTCAAGGTTTACAACCAGTGCCTAGCCTACCTTCACATAAATAGAAGTTAATATTCATTTATGAATAAACTTCACTAGAGAGAGAGAGAGAGAGAGAGAGAGAGAGAGAGAGAGAGAGAGAGAGAGAGAGAGAGAGAGAGAGAGAGAGAGAGAGAGAGAGAGAGAGAGGGATGGGTTAAAAAGGAAGAGAAAGAATGGATGATGGTTAAAAAAGGTAGAGGATGTTAGTAAAAACAGAAGCACGTACGAAAAAAGAACTAGAGTAAAAGTTATTTGAGTAAAAACGAGGGAAAATCATATAGATAATATTCTTTCACCACTCTATCTTCTGACATTTGCCTTACCGTCAGTGTTTTCTCAGAAGGTACCCGAATTCTTACGCGATTTCGAAAAGCTATATGTTACAATCTAGACCAAGATATGGTACAACCAAGAGAGCATATTATGCGTTTAGGCCTTTCCAATACTTCCATGTTTACCAAGGTAGTAAATGTGCACGGGCCTCAACTATTTCACCAATGAAGGTGTGTCTGTGACATACATGGCTGTGGCCTTCATGAGATTAGAAAAGGACTCGTTTCTGACCATATACAAACAGTTGTCTCTTCACTCACGGCCAACTATAGATGTATGAGCGTGCGGTTGTTTGCTTGTATTTACTAATGTAAATATATATATATATATATATATATATATATATATATATATATATATATATATATATAATATATACACAATATATGTATATATATATATATATATATATATATATATATATATATATATATATACATATATGCATATATATATGCATATATATATATATATATATATATATATATATATATATATATATATATATATATATATATATATATATATATATATATATATACGCATATATATATGCATATATATATATATATATATATATATATATATATATATATATATATATATATATATATGTATACAGTATATATATAATTTGTGTGTGTGTGTATATATATATATATATATATATATATATATATATATATATATATATATATATATATATGTATACAGTATATATATAATGTGTATATATATATACACATTATATATATATATTTATATATATTTCCAGCCATATATATATACACTTACACTTATATACTTTCATATGTGAGTTTTAACTAGCTTATGATCTAAAGCTGAAATTTTATGATGGATATATTAATACTGGTAGGATGATCTGATTAAATACTTTTTTCTTTGAAAAAAATAATTATAATTTCATAATCTCATTTTGTTTACGAAAAGCTGCTTATCCTTCTTTTAATTTCAGTCATATGTCCTCGGATTCGTAAATAATCTCTAGAGGTTCATCCAAAACCCATATTTGCTTTCTGGATTTTCCTTGAATATTTTCTTACTCTTTCTCATATTCATTTTCAATCCTAAATTTTGCTTTCTCTATTGAAATCTTCTATCATCTTTTGCAATTACTACCATGATTATCTTAAGAGCACTATGTCATCTGCAAATCTTAAGTTGTTAAGGTATTCCCCATTAATGTTAATTCCTACATTTTCTCAATTAAGGAGCTATGGAAAGAATAATGATGGGAATAACGCTAAGAGACAGAAAAAGAGCAACTTGGATACAAGAGAAAACTAAAGTAGAGGATATTCTAAGAAAAAATAAGAAAAATAAATGGACATGGGCAGGATATATAAAGAAAATGACAGTTTATAGATGGTCATTAGGAATAGGAGAATGGGTCCCTAGAGACTGGAAAAGAAGCATATGTAGGAAGAAAACACGTAGATTGAAAAAATAAGAACATTTGCAGGTATAAACTGACATTGAAATATCATAAATAGACGCGACTGGAATGAAATGCAGTGGACTAATTATGGCCGATGAAAATTATGATGATAAATTATATATATATATATATATATATATATATATATATATATATATATATATATATATATATATATATATATATATATATATATATATATATATGCTGTGTGTAAATGAGTTTTCACTTTAAGCCTGATTCTGCGTAGACACCCAAATTCCATTTAAGATATTGTCTATAGAGGGTTCATTATTCATAATCTTAGTTACTCATCTTCGTATTCCATAACATTCCCGCGCCTTCTCCTGTAATGATTAATGATTGCCCAGCGTCATCAGTCACAACTGTTCATAAACAATCTAATATTGTTTATATCAATAGTTATAATTCTGGTTGAACATGTCCCCAAACAAACAAAACGAAATAAGAGCAACTAAAGAAACACTGTATCACGTTGGTTTCTGATGTCTTTGCTTTTCTTCGCGGCTTATTTTCCCCTTGGAATATATCTTGCAAAGATCACATCCTTTCCCAATAAACAAAAAAAGTTTTATAATTGCACAAATAACCTACACACATACGCTTTAATATAGCTCCCTTTTATAAAAATGAGCTAGTGTTTGGCTATATATATATATGTATATATATATATATATATATATATATATATATATATATATATATATATATATATATATATATATATATATATACTTACATACATACATACACACATATATATATATGTATATATATACATATATACATACATACTCAAATAAGCCATATATATTTTGATATATTAATGTCTGGATTCTCTTAACGACCTCGGGATCAGAGCCCCAGGCGAAATCTCACAAAGACAAGAGCTTGGCTCCGGCCGGGAATCGAACCCTGGTCGGCAAGCTTATATAGACAGTGACTAACCCATTCGGCCACGAATATATATATATATATATACATATATATATATATTCATACATACATAAATACATACATACATATATATATATATATATATATATATATATATATATATATATATATATATATATATATATGAGTGTGTGTGTGTACATACATACATATATATATATATATATATATATATATATATATATATATATATATATATATATATATATATATATATGTCGGTGGTATCTTTGCTGTCACACTGAGCGATATTACCAAATATATAACTACTATGTCTCTCCCCATCCCTCGCGAGGGGGGAGAGGAGTAGTCATACTAGGTGAGAGGGAGTACTCTGTGAGGTACGATCGGAAACAGAAATCTCCCATTAATTGCGAAAACTGTCCTATTGTAATTACGTAAGGGAGGAGGAGCGAGAAGGGCTGAATCTGTGTGTTGATGTGTGTGCACATCTATCGTAATATACTGCACATAGTTCATACATGCTCATACAATGTCATGATGTTGCTTTTTTTTATCTCTCTCTATCTCTCACACTGAAAATAGACCAACCTGCTTAAGGTTGTTATCTTATTTTTTTGTTTGTTTGAATTTTCATTACATTCTAGTTCGCAAGTGATTGCATATAAGCTCATTATCTGTTGAATAAAAGTTAGTTGCATTCACATCGCATCAGTGTTAGAACCTAACAGCTACGTTGTTACATTGGTGACCACCAGAGTAATATCACTCAGACATTAGCCCTACCCTTGTACATTGCTGCCAACTGAACCTGACTCTTCAACACACACCACCTCAATGAAACTGCTGCCCTTCGCCAGCAGAGAAACGTTCAACTGGTTCCATCATGCCAAAGTTTTGCACCAAGGGAGTGACTCGCTCAAGCAACAAAGCAGAGAACGTCCTTGCAGCTATCCCCAAGGACACATTACCAGAAATCTCCGATTGGCTTTGCTACCAAGAGGACCCCCCCCCCCTACAGTATGATGCCTTTTAAAAAATATCTCCTGGAATTGTATTCATTATCCTTAGCTGCCAGTATAGCCAAGCTTATTCAGTTCTCTCAACAGTTATTGGGTAACCAAAAGGCTTTGCTTGCCCGCAGAAGGCTCTCCTTGGGAAGTGAACTACTTTGTGCCGTTTGTGAATGATGCCTGCTCAAACCTGTATGTGCTGGTGTCCCCAATGTCGATACCTTGGCCATGAAAAACCTGATGACCAAAGTCGATGCCCTTATGGACATCCATCTAACCACCTTAAAGACCTCCATCAATGCCTCCACTCCTAACGAAGAAGACAACTACTCAACACCAAGTAAGGTCAATGTAAATGTGGTAAGACACAGACACACACCCAATGACATGCTAGGGCCAGGATGACAACAAAGCTGCCTACCATCCACAAATGGCACCCCTTTCACGCACTCCAAGCAACAACCTCTCCAGCCAATTAATGCTGCTCTTCAGCTGCTGTTCTGCTATTACCACTCAAGATTCGTGGCTGTCAGTGGCCAAAAAACTTGTAAGTAGGTCATTGCTTGTGGCGGTGGCCTCGCCATCAATAAACTCGTCTTTCTAAATGATGCAGTTACAGGTGTGCGGTTTTCAGTAGACACTATTTGTTGCCATTCCCTTCTACCAAAGTTTCTCTCCAGGACACAATGTAGTCATTCTATGCATGCTGATATCCACTTGGTATTTGCCAACGGATCTGAGATCCCTACCCATGGGTACGAGACATGAACACAATCATTTGGGAACGATAAATATCATTGGAAAATTCTCATGGTGGACGTAACATTGCAAATACTTGGCGCGGACTTCCTCTCACATTTTCACCTACTATTTGATATGGGGCATCGAGGATTAGTCAGAGAGTACTCATACTCATCAACATCTCTTCAGCCTGGCCCCTCCGACTTCAAGCTCCACATCAGCGCATCCACGGATGCCTACACCCACCTCCTTGTGTCATGCCCAGAAGTCTTCCATCCTGAACTTCACCAAACGCCCACAGTTCCCACCAATCATAGTATTTATCACCATATAAAGATGATGGGGCTCCCAGAATTTACCAGAATCAGGCATCTGGCCCCAGATCGTTTGGCAGCTGCTAAACAAATGTTCACCGAAATGGAAGAAATGGGCCTTTTTTTCAGAAGGCTTCAAGCCCAAGGTCATTGCACTTACACAAGGTCCTGAAGAAAGATGGCTCCCTGCACCCTCGTAGGGATTACAGACAACGAAACCAGGCAGATAGAACCAGATCATTACCCCCTACCAAACATTGCTGGCGTTATCTCCTACTTGCGCAAAGCGAAGGCTTTCTCCACTCTCGACCTCTTGAGAGGATATTATCAGGTGCCCTTGAATCCAGAGGATGTCCCAAAGAAGGCAATCACCACACTATTTGGTACCTACACCTTCAATTACTTGTGTTTTGGCCTTTGTAATGCCGGGGCCACTTTTCAACGCCTCATGCATGGCATCTTAGAGGACCTCCGTCACCTACCCATTGTGCTCAACCGCCTACAACAGAACGACCTTGCAGTGTGGTACAACAAGTGTACTTTTCGTGCCACGAAGTATAATTTTGAAGGCACCGCATCACTCCTGAAGGCATCCACCCCTCCCTGAGAAGGTAACAGCCATTCATAACTTCCAAACCTCCTTGATTGTCAAAACACTGCAAGAATTCTTGGGCATGATCAACTGTTATCACTGGTTCCTGCCAGCCATCGCCGCAACTCTTGCCAAAATACCGGGAGTGGTGTCCCCTTCAAGAAGTGGCGTTCTGCAATGCAAATAATGCCCAAACAACTGCTGCTGCTCTCCCTTTTCCCATGTCACATGTCCCTCTCCCTCTATCCACAGAAGCCACCGACGTCGCTATTGGTGAAGGTCTGGAGCAGGTTTGCCGTGTCCATTGAGCTTCTTCAGTAGAAGACTTTCCGAGGTGGAAACCGGCTACTATACCTTCGACCGTGAACAGCTGGTGGTGCATTTAGCTGCCATCACTTTCGCCCCTTCTTATATGGTACAACCTTCATGATTTGCATGCATTAACTCAACAGTCCGATGCCTGGTCTGCCCGTCAACACCGACATCTCTCCGCCCTGGCTAAATAAAACAGCATCCTTCCACACGTCCCTGGGAAAATGAATCCAGTCAAGAAACAAATTGGCCGCCATTCACCTGGAATTGTATTACAAAGCCTTGGCAGAAGCCAAACAAAAAATATCTAGACTACCAAGCATGTAGGACATCCTGCACATCCTTCCATTGGGAAAACATCGCCTACGACGACTCCAACAGTACCCTCCTTAGTGACATCAGTACATGTAGACCATGACCATGGATACCTGCTCCCATGCACCGACAGGTGTTTTATTTTATCCATGGTCTCTTACATCGCTTGCGACAAACTACTGTACAGCTACTGAAAAGGAAGTTCATTAGGCATGGCATTAATGAGGAAGCTAAGGATTTGATTCACTCATGTACTTTATGCTAAACTTCAAAAGTACATAGAAACAAGGATTCAGGAGTGGGCACCTTTCCTCAACCTCAGCGTTGTTTTGCCCACATTTATGACGACGTTGTAGGTTCCCTACACTCTACACAAAGTTTCATCGTGAATAGCGAGATTTCGTGTACCTGAGCATATTACTTATGACAGAGGTACCATTTTTACTTCTCAATTGTGGATATCATTAGCAAATCTCTTGGGCATCACCCTACATCAGACAACTGCCTACAATCTTGCAGCCTAAGGAATGGTTGAACATTTTTATCGCACCCTCAAAGCAGCTTTGATGTTCCACTGCATTGATTTCAACTGGTTTACTCAGCTTTCCTGGGATTAAGAACTACTTCTAAGGAAGCCCTGGATGTTTGGGCAGCTGAAATGTTGTATGCCTACCCGTTGGTTATCCCTGCTGATTTTTTTTTTTTTGTCTGCAACTTATTTAAACATTTTCTAGTGCCTATATCATATTGTGGGAAAATTTATTCCATATCACCAGACTTGCAAGCCCCCCCAAAACAAGACATACCAAAAGATTTTCACGCAGCAACACACATTTTCCTGTACAACGACACTTGCAAGCCACCACTGACACCCCATTACAAGGGCCCTTTCCTCGTGATCCGTTGCACACTGAAGGCAAAGAAGACTGGGTCTCCATTGATTGCCTAAAACCTGTATATCTCCTTAACGATGATTCACCTGCAGTTTTTCTCTCTAAAGCAGGGTGCCCTATTTCACATGTGTCTTTTTTTAGGGGGAAGCCATGTCCCGCATGTGTTTCACACACACTCATACAATGTAATGCTATTGCTTTTTTATCTATCGCACTCTCTTACAGAGATATTAGCACAAAATGTTTAAGCTTGTCATCACATGCTTTAGTTTATTTGAGTTTTTATGACATTATTGCTTGCAAGTACTTGTATATACTGTAAGCTCGTTATCTGTTAAATAAAAGTTAGTTGCACTCACCTCGCCTTTTTGTTAGAACCTATTAGCTACAATGCCACAGTACACTATTGTATATATAAATATATATACATATATACAAATATATATACACACATATATTTATATATATACATACATATATATATATATGTATATATATATATATATATATATATATATATATATATATATATATATATATATATATATATATATATACTCATACACACAAAGTAAATATATATTGCTTAGCAGGTGACACTATATTAAATTGAAGTAAAAGGCTCTTACTTTTGAGCATCAATTGTTAAATAATGTGGGGGTGATTGGGACTAAACTGTAGTTTAATGTGCATTATGAAATAGTTCTCTTCACAATTGAAAGGGAAATACTGTTTTAGCACTTGAGAAATTACCTATCTAACGACAAAGCTAGTTTAAACAGAGAAATGGCAGTTAACATCTAATACCATAGCAAATAGAAGTGGGTGATAAAGAAATCATAAACTTTTAATTCAGCTTCATATGGCATTTGGCAGGAAACTAAAAGTGCTGCGAGTAATTTTAGTAGTACACAATGTATAACTGAGAGAGGTACGAATATATATATATATATATATATATATATATATATATATATATATATATATATATATATATATATGTATGTATGTATGTATATATATATATATATATATATATATATATATATATATATATATATATATATACATATAAAATAGCTTTTTGTGTATAGACATCCCTTTTAATGCCGATTTCTAGACCAAGGTAATTTGGAATACTCTTCCCCTCTAAATAGTGATTCAATCAATAACCACTCACCTTAATTTCCTTATCATGATTAAAATGGTAGTAAAAAATTTCAAAAAGACATCTTAACAAAACACGACAATAAATCATAAAAATGTATTACAAAAAAGTGATTTTACTTGTGTATTTCTCATTTACCCATGTACAAACCGCCTTAAGACACATTCAAACTTGCATAGTAAACGGATGTTGCAGTTAACTTTTACGTTCTCATTATAGCTACTTGCTTCATCTAGTATCCTTTTCATTTTATGATATCCATTAAAAGAATATGACGGAAAAAGTCTTCTTGGACTTTCATAGACTTATTTGGATACAAAAATGCTTGGCGTTCCGTGTAAACAAAGTTTGGTAAATTATGTTTTTCTGTATTATTTAGTTCCCAAATATCTGTAGGTTGTTTATCACTTACTTCCTCTCCAGTCTTTATAACGTTCAGAGACGCAGATATCGACTGCTTCCTCATTTTCTTTGTCAGAGGCTGAATCTTCAATTTAATCTGGAAAGTCCTGATCATCTTTAAGGTTAGAAATGCTGTTTATTGATCTGAGGGAAGAGGAGGGAATAGATTCCTTTTCATTCAAAGACCGTCGATTTACCATTGTAAAATAAATTGGATATCTGTAACTCTAATAAGGCGAATGGCTAATTATTATTATTATTATTACTTACTAAGCTACAACCCTAGTTGGAAAAGCAGTATGCTATAAGCCCAGGGGCTCCAACAGGGAAAATAGCTCAGTGCGGAAAGGAAAAAAGGAAAATAAAATATTCTAAGAAGAGTAACAACAATAAATATCTCCTATATAAACTATAAAAACTTTAACAAAACAAAAGGAAGAGAAATAAGATAGGAGAGTGTGCTCGAGTGTACCCTCAAGCAAGAGAACTCTAACCCAAGACAGTGAAAGGCCATGGTACAGAGGCTATGGCACTACCCAAGACTAGAGAACAGTGGTTTGATTTTGGAGTGTCCTTCTCCTAGAAGAGCTGCTTACCATAGCTAAAGAGTCTCTTCTACCCTTACCAAGAGGAAAGTGGCACTGAACAATTACAGTGCAGTAACCCCTTGGGTGATGAATAATTGTTTGGTAATCTGTGTTGTCAGGTGTATGAGGATAGAGGAGAATATGTAAAGAATATGCCAGACTATTCAGTGTGTATGTAGGCAAAGGGAAAATGAACCGTAACCAGAGAGGAGGATCCAATGTAGTACTGTCTGGCCAGTCAAAAGACCCCATAACTCTCTAGCGGTAGTATCTCAACGGGTGGCTGGTGCCCTGGCCAACCTACTACAGCGTTACAAACTCAACTGCGTAAACAAAGCCAGCAAGAAGTGAAATTCGCCTTTCTCGAGGGAAACCTGAAGGTGAAATTCGAGAATCTCGCCACATGAAAACTTCTAAATAATTTGTAGATAGATTTTACGTAATTTTTGGATGTGAATAAGAGAATAATATAAGGTAAATCAATTTGCTTTGATCTATAAATAAGAAAACAGACAATAATTTGTTTATCTTTAGACCGCTAAATTCAATATTAACAAAGATATTAGACCCTTTATGGAGGGCAGCTGTCAGCCGCCTTCAATACCACCCAAAGATTTTATATAGGACGACTGACAGCTCTCAGACCGGGAAGGGATCAAAGACTGGAACAATATAAAAACCCAAGATACTATTATCAATTCTTTTTATACATAAATAACTCGATGCAGACAAAAAAATAATAAAACTGATAATATTTTATAATTTAAATTTGTTTGCTTATCTATTGTGAAAAAAGAACTACAAGGTTGAAGTCTGTGGAAGTATAGAAACGAAGTATGAACGGATAAGAAGGTTCAGTGTTTTTAGATCGTCGAATAATAGGTTGGTGAGAACACTGTTCTATTAGGCATAGTGAGAAGAAGACCTAAAAGGGTTGGGTAAGCCGTGTGAAAGAGGTATTTAAGAAAAAATAGTCATGATATCCACAAAGCTATATTTCTGCACAAAATAATTGATATTGTCAACGTTCCGTTCAAAGGCAGAGTAGAGACTTTACTATGGGTTGCTTTTGAGAATTCTGTGTATTGACATGACGTGGCCATTGTTATGTCCTTTTTCTACACAACAGGCTTATGCTCGATTCATCAGTCAAGGTATAGTGAGTCTGTACTTCGCTATCCTTTTCGGGAGACACCATGTATTAGGAGAAATTACAATTTTGCTCTCTCTCTCTCTCTCTCTCTCTCTCTCTCTCTCTCTCTCTCTCTCTCTCTCTCTCTCTCTCTCTCTCTCTCTCTCTCTCTCTCTCTCTCTATATATATATATATATATATATATATATATATATATCTATATATATAAAAGTATATATACACCTACACACATATCACATATATATATGTTATATATAAGTATATATATATATATGTATATATATATATATATATATATATATATATATATATATATATATATATATATATATATATATATATACACAGACATATTATATATATATATATATGTATATATATACTTACATATATATATATATATATATATATATATATATATATATATATATAATATACATATATATATATATACACACACACACACATATATATATATATATATGTATATGTATATATATATATATATATATATATATATATATATATATATATATATATATATATATATATATATATATATATATATATATTTAAACAACAACAACAAATGCAACCGTTTTTAGTCCACTGCAGGACAGAGGCCACAGACATGTCCCTATTCATATCTGGCGTTTGCTCAGTTTTTATTGCCACGCTGGCCACTGCGGATTGGTAATGATGGGATACTTTAGTTTGATCGCTCACAGCAAACTCGCCTAGTATTGGTGGCCCTGGGTAGCACAGCATTGCTGATCATGCCGATACATAAACCGTTTCACTGAACAAATATTCAACGTCATTGACAAAAATAATAATGTTAAAAAAAAAAGTTTATCAAACATCTATTCTTCAATTCATATATGAAACTAAAAATCATCTTGGACAATTTATTGAAGGAATATATCAATATATTTTAATCAATGATAACTCAACGCAAAATTACTTCAATCCTTTTGAGAAGGCCTTAAAGTATCATGATTGTGGTATTCCAACCTCGTGATTGTGGTATTCTAACCTATATGCCCATGTTTTTGTATCAAAATCTTAATTAGTTTTGCTGTATATTTCTCTGTAGAAATAATCTGCCCTTCATATATTGCAGGAAAATTAATTTGCCTGCATCATATTGACAATAATAGACAAACCTTACTCTCTTGACAAGATAGACACAGGAAGTTCTACTTGACCTTCAAAAAACGTAAATGGATGGGGACGACGTCGAATGGAAATTTTGATTATGTAGAACATACAAATTTATTATTTTGCGAGATGCACAGGTTATCGGTTGAGTAAATATGAGCCGTGTTTGTCTTTGAATTATACCAATCATATTTATGTAATTGATTTCATATTGATTTTACATGTCTTTGATGAAAGCTTCACATATTACTAAACAAAGATGCACGTAAGATATGAGCACTTTTATGCAACTGCATACATATTTAGCATCCTTCTTTATTAGTATAACAAAGTGATGACCGTGCCAAAAAAAAAAAAAAACTAAAAGAAAGTTTGTAAATAACATTCGAGATCAATTACACAATCATGATCAATTAGAATATAATGCTGTATTTATTTCCAAATCTGTTATCTCACAATTTGTACGTATTTCCTCTTATTATTAAAATTCATGAAATTTCATATTAATGAAATACAACAAACAATTAATAACTATTGAATTATAGTTAAGGTTTGGTGAGCAGCTTCCATGGAAAAAAGCTATCTTGGGTGAACAGACGTGATCACAATGCTCCGATTATCCCATGCCATACCTCGACACTGATCCGAAGCGCACACGAAAATCAGACTTGCCAAACGTATCGTGTATAAGAGCCCTTAATGTTCTAGAGTCGTTCTTCACCCGCACAATTCTTTCAATTAATGAAAAATCAGGATTCATTGGAGTCAAGAAAATTTTTCTTATAAAAGCTGGTTATACGACTCACATTCTCCAATTTATAACCTGCTAGAAAATAAGCAAGGATTCATTTGTTTGAGATTTCTCGAGAACTAACAAAATACAAAAAAATCTGGAGCTGTGATCACTATC
This sequence comes from Palaemon carinicauda, assembly GCF_036898095.1. Taxonomy (NCBI): domain Eukaryota; kingdom Metazoa; phylum Arthropoda; class Malacostraca; order Decapoda; family Palaemonidae; genus Palaemon; species Palaemon carinicauda. The sequence continues at coordinate 40,562,567 of NC_090769.1, forward strand.
CTGGACCCATCAAGATTTTTTACCTGGATATCCCTATCGAACTACTACTCACATACTTCTATTGTGTACTGTATTTTCACAGTAAAATAAAAAAAAAGAACAAATGACTGAATATTTCTCCCTATCTGGAATGAAACACTCGCTAATACTGAAGGAACGCAGCAGTCTCATAATAAAATGAACCAGAAACATGGAAGTTTTGTATATGTTGAATGTCGCCGAAGCATATTCTATTTTTAACTCTAACTTTTTACTTTTTAAGGGTATATGAAGGATTTTTTTAACTGATAT
>NC_090769.1:40567857-40575357 GCF_036898095.1 Palaemon carinicauda
CTTGTTTTTTTTTTTTTTTTAATTGAAATCGCAGTTCAACATTATAACAGCAGAAACAAGCTAACAAAATGATGGATAATTATGTTAGGAAATTTAAACCTGCCCATCCAGGGGACACTGTGATCGTATTTAATTTGCTTGGAAATGGAAAGCAGTTTACTCTTACCTGTCAAATACTGAGTAAAATGTCAACACCTAAAATAACTACAGTAGGTTAACTCTACTCGCGAAAATAATGGACAATACGAATATGAAATATGTGCATATTAAAAGATACACGTATTTTCTATTATAAAGGGAAATTATAAGTAAATTTTTCTTCTTGTTATTTTTACCTTAGGTCTCTCTCTCTCTCTCTCTCTCTCTCTCTCTCTCTCTCTCTCTCTCTCTCTCTCTCTCCTCTCTCTCTCTCTCTCTCTCTCAACATTTATAACCTATTGATAATGCAAAGTTCCCTTCATAGTAACACTAGTATTGCGTTTGAGAGAGATTTTTACGTCATCGCAATTATAATTTATATTAAAAAAAATTACAAATTTAAGATATGATGTATACGTTCCTTCTTTCCATGCACATTTCCTACAAGTCACTGCTGTTCTTTTTCTTCACATCGTGGTTTTCAATTTCACCTCTCAGAGATACATTTCTTGAGATTCCTTAAGAATTGTTTTACTAGTGCAGTGTACCCTTGCAGACTAAAATCACAGAAAAACTTGTTAAGTTTTAAAATTTTACGGTATCACGTTTAAATTCTACACTTTAATGTAAATTACTTTTAGATGGAAATTAAATGACTGTAACATTCATCCTTTGTTTTAACTCTTTGATGGAAGTGGAATTAATAGTTGGTAAAATGTATTATAGTAATTATAAATCTCATAATTAACCGTGATTGACATAGTGGTGTAAATTCGATTCGCTTCATACCTTTTCTTTATTAGAGTGAAGTTGTTTTGTATTAATAGTAATGTTTCTTCACAAGTACCAGCTAATTTTTATAATTGCTATATAAAATTATTTTAATGTTTGCTGGCATAAGAGGTGTGAATGGAAATGTTGGTAATAAACACATATTCTATAGATTATAGATATGAACAGTCAGATTATTTTGTAATATGATTAATGCATTTCTTACCGTTATATTGTAAAATCCAGTTACCGGATAGGAAGCATATTGCCAATAGGAAATTTATCTCTGGTGTTCCCCGGGGAAGTGTTCTTAACAAATTACTTTTTACATTATACATTTATGCTATAAGTTTGGCCTTGAAAGAAAGCTTGCATCCTATGCATGTGACGCTGCATTATGCAAAATATGGAGCTGAAGATAAACCATGAAAAATATTAAAGTAGGTTTAGAACTTTGGGGCATCCAAAACCATTATCTTTTCACTGATAACTTTTTTAGAACTACCTACGACTCATTTGAAAAATATTCGACATACCTCCTCTTATTTATGCTAAAAAACATATGTTTAGAAAATCATTCAAGATTTTTAATTAATTTATTTTCAAAGTTTCGAGCATTTATCAGCTGACTCTCTTCTAAAATTGTTGGACAATAACTTGAGGGGTATTAACTTTACTTATTATGCATATCTTCTTAGTCGATAGTGTTTCCCATGCTGTACCAGGTATGTAGTTAATTCTAACACATTGCCTTTTCTTTCGTAAGGCTCAATTCTACACAGTATTCTATAAGCTCTGTAGTTGGACTGTTGTATTATTATTAAAAATAATAATAATAATAATAATAATAATAATAATAATAATAATAATAATAATAATAATAATAATAATAATAAAAGTATACGCGGAAAATTTTGAATAATGAGAACTTGTAGAAAAATACTGAGATATAAGCTTATGTGAGAACGTTGGTAACAAAAAGGTTCTGGTTATAACTGAAGTTTTTATGGCACATACTTAAGGAATGCATCTATATAAAATTCCAATCCATTAGTAATAACAACTACTTTATGTGTTGTAGGACAAATCGTGCGGAACCGTAAAATAGCAAAATAAAGTGGTATTTCAGATAGATTATAACTGTGCTCTTCAGGATACTTATCGCAACTTATACGTATAGTCTGCTTTCCTATATTCCAAGTGTAGTCTTATTTTGAATGTGATACTAAAAAACCTAATCATAAAAGCTTCAAGTCAAGTTTCAGTGCATAGTACAGGGTGGAACCGAAAGTGACAAGGATAATCTAAAAGGTTTTATTGATAATCAATTCTCGTGTGTACAAAAAGTCCGAAGAAAGCCAATAACATTAAACAAAAGAGGCTCATTGTGAATTTGCTGTCATTAAAAAGTGACAACTTCGATGAAAGAACTTTGTTTTTTCTGGTCGAACAAATCAATAATCGCATTGCAGTTTGTTCAAATATATTTTTGTGACTTTTATGTTTTCTATGTTCGCCTGTTTATTTCATCAATATTATACACACGCGCACACAGTGACGCACAGACACACACACACACACACACACACACACACACACATATATATATATATATATATATATTATATATATATATATATATATATATATATATATATATATATATATATATATATATATATATATATATATATATATATATATATATATATAATAAATACAACCGTGTCTAGTTCACTGCAGGACAAAGGCCTCACACATGACCATTCATCTCTGGGCCTTGCCCAGCTTTCATCACCACACTTGCCAGTTAGGGTTAGGGATGGTGAAAGATTTTCGTCCAATCGCTCACAGCAAACCATCCTAGTAATGGGTGACTTCCAAAACTATACATAACAATAGAAGATGCAATTAATGAGAGAGAGAGAGAGAGAGAGAGAGAGAGAGAGAGAGAGAGAGAGAGAGAGAGAGAGAGAGAGAGCCCTGAATCTGGATTACGGAATCATCAACTTGGACCATTTACCAAGAAGTGTTGTCTTTATAAGATTAGTTGTTATGAAAGCTGACTTTTCGTAAAATTTCGCAGAAGTCTATGCATTGTATTAAGCGGGGTTTACACGGCCGAGCAGCTCGCCGAGCCCGGTTGTCGAACCTACTTGTAGAACGGCTCGAAGAGCTTTCAGACAGTACATCGAGCCTCAGTGTGCCTCGTGCTAAAACAACGCCAACATGTCTCTCGACCAGGACGATTTGATAGCCATTGCTTTAGCAGTGGCACTAAGAAGGAAAAAAAAAAAGATCAAAAGAGAGAAATTTTCATATACCAACTTGCTTGTTGCTTTAAAATTAGAGCCAGATGACTGGCGCAATTATTTGCGTATGGATGAAGACACGTACATTGATCTACTGAATCGTGTCAGCCCTTTCATTACTTATGAAAATACAACTATGAGGAAGGCCATAACTCCACATGAAAGACTGAGTGTCCGCTATTCCCTTGTTTCTGGCTACTTTATTGGAATAGTCTTTTGATTTAACTTTCCATAAAGCTGGATGAGCTCGATATGCATGTATGAAATCAAGTACGACTTCCTTCTCATTCTTATTTTCATTAATGGCAGCCATTATTCATTTCTTTGATGATGTTTCCTCTAGAAGGTTTGAATAACAACTGAGGTTCGATGCTCGACACCCGTTCACACGTTAACACCGTTCGTCAAACAATGTAGCTCCGCCCACAAAAGTCAAGATGAGCCTGACTTTCATCGAGCCGCTCGACGAGCGCGCTCGACAACCAAATAGCCCGTTTACAAGCTCGAACATCAATTCAAACACAGTGTTGTCGAGCCAGGCTCGACTAGCTGCTCGCCCGTGTAAACCCCGCTTTAGAATAGGTATATACAGCACCCAACCAGTTACGAATACTATTTTACGGGGTACTGGTATAGAATTCCAAATGATGAGTCATATCTCAAACCAACCATTTGTATAATATTTATTTTCCACGTCTTTGTTGGTTGGTAAGGGTTCAGACATCAACGTTAGGTAACAGAACCCATTGAATATCAAAAGCCTATGCTGATATGAAGACAACTGAAGTCAAAGTATCTTCCCAGAAAAATTGTCGACTGGTTTAATTCAGAAGCAAGGCAATTTTGGAACAATCTTAAGACAGTCCACAAAGATGCCAATCTTTTCTTGTATTATTAATGGAATGTGATTATATCAATGTCTTATATTCATTCTATTAAACTCAAGATTTTTTTTTTTATTTTTTTTCCAAATGTTTTTATAAAGACAGGAAATCCCACAGAAAATTTCTATTTTTTTTCCCTTAACTAATAAGCTCCCTAGAAATTTCTGAAAACACACACACAGTGGAGTTAATAGTAGTTTCAATGTTGAGTTTTTTTCTAAAAATGCATAGTTGCTACGTTGAACTTGAAGGGCAGTGCAAAATTCTAAGGAAAATCAGCTGTTAATGGGATATGTGGTATTTAATGGTTGCAAAGTATATTGTGCTAATTGGTAACACTAAATAAAAATTGTAAAAGCTGGTAAAATCATTTGATAAAGTCTTCATGAAGAGAATTTGAGAGCAAATACAAGCAAGAATACGGCATTAAAGGTAAACAGAATCAAGGATGATATTGTAATCTATGTAAGGTTAGCTGATGAAAAAAGGAAGTGGTTAAAATGTATATTGTGCAGGAGTAAATGTAACCAGTGATGGCAATATGAGAGCAATGTGAGTTACAGAATACTAAAAGCAAGAAGGTAGTACGATCTCTGTAAAACATTGTCCAGGAGATGTGAATTATTTGTGGAAGCCATAATTGCTGACCTATCTCTCTTTTATTTGGAATTAAGATGTAGATGAGGATTGCATATATAAAAAAGGTAAAGGCTATTGTGATGAGTTGTTTACATAGCTTTTATGGTGTAAAAAAAGTAGTAATACCAAGACATAAAGGGATATATAAGAAAATTAGAAAAAAATATGTGGTTTAGGCAGGCAGATAAAATGGACTCCTTTAGTCCAGTACAAAGAATATATAATTCAGACGCAATAAGAGGTAGAATGAGTATCAGGTTCGGAAAGGGTTTGATAGTTGGTGTGATAGACGTATTCGGAACGGAGGGCCTAGCTATTAACATTCATATATAGACCTAGGTATCAACGAAGCACAAGTGCACGTACAAGATATGTAAGAATGGCACTATGTGGTGGTGGTGGTGGTGGGGGGGGGGGGGGTTGACTCGCCAAAGAGGTGTATTTTGCGTTTTTGCACAAATTGTGAAAGCTCTTGCTGAATAAGTAGTTTTATTGATTTACTAGTTTAGTGATGCGTGTGAAAGCGACTATATATATACATACATACATACATACATATATATATATATATATATATATATATATATATATATATATATATATATATATATATATATATATATGTGTGTGTGTGTGTGTGTGTGTGTGTGGATATGTGTATGTGTGTGCGCGTGTGTGTGTGCATGCATTTAATATTTGTATGTTTATTTTTGTGTAATTATTTTTATCCTTTATATCATTCTGATTGCATGTTCTTGATAACCCTTTTTTTCACGTGGATAACTTAATTTGCGGGTCCTTCTTTCTCTGCCAATTCATATTTTTCATTATCTTTACTACTTCCTCTTACCTCATTAATCTAATCTTAATGAGGTGCTTTCATATGTGGGCAATTCACGCAAAACGTCCCCCACTGAATACAGCTGCTCCATTTTCATGAATTGGTCTCGTTCTATTGACTGAAGACAATTCTCAGATTTTTCTTGGGATCATTATATTTCCATCTTTTCTCTTCTCATCACACACATTTTCACATTATTTTTGAGAGAGATATCTTGGTCAGCTCATGTTTTATAGTCACCCTTCATAATAAAATGCTTATATAATGCACGAAGTAAAAGGGAAAGATTCAACTCGTTAATAACGACCTTATTAAATGAATTTATACATTATCATTCAAACACGAAAACAAAAAGTGAATACGATTATACCAGATTAAATGAAGCTCACACTCATATCATCTGTACCCAGGTAAGGAAAATATAGAATATTGAGAAAATAGTAATTAAATTGGAAACACCTTTAATTCTTAGTAATATGCTTACCATATATTTATGAAATGTACATACACACTCATGTATATATATATATATATATATATATATATATATATATATATATATATATATATATATATATATATATATATATATATATATATATGAATATAAATATATGTACAGTGTGTATATATATATATATATATATATATATATATATATATATATATATATATATATATATATATATATATATATATATATATATATATATATATATATATATATAATATATATTATATATTATATATATTCTAATAAGCCATATATATTTTTGATACATTAATGTCTGGATTCTCTTAACAACCTCGGGATCAGAGCCCCAGGCGAAATCACACAAAGACAAGAGCCTGTGGCCGGCAGGGAATCGAACCCTGGTCCGGCCAGCTTGTATAGACAGTGACCAACACTTCGTGGTCAAGTGGTAGTCACTGTCTATACAAGCTTGCCGGACCAGGGTTCGATTCCCTGCCGGCCACAAGCTCTTGTCTTTGTGTGATTTCGCCTGGGGCTCTGATCCCGAGGTCGTTAAGAGAATCCAGCCATTAATGTATCAAAAATATATATGGCTTATTTGAATATGAAAAACACGTCTAAGTGTGCAAAATTTATCATATATATATATATATATATATATATATATATATATATATATATATATATATATATATATATATATATATATATCATAATCATCATAATCATTATCAGCTGTTACTAATCCACTGCAGAACAAAGACCTCAGACATGCCCTTCCAATTGCGTCTGTTTATGGTCTTGCCACTGAGAATTAATGAGATACTATAGTGTCTTGTTAAGAGGCGTTTTTATTTTTCCACCAGACCGTAAAAAAAATTGATGCAATTACATGTAATTTGTAAAAAAAAATACTTCAATATTTTATGATGAATATCAACAACGTACAGTAGATGATGCAGATTCTGACTAATTGTAAATGTGGGTTACAGACAAGGGCGAATTATACTTCCTTGGTTATTCAATATTTTTACAGAAATGATGATGGGTGAAGTTTTAGATATGGTGGAATACATGGGATCTACTTAGTGGATTACGAAGAGGGTGATTTTACATTGATGTTAATGATGGACAAAAAATGCTAGAATTGGTTTTAGAAAATGGTGTAGGCACACCATCAAACGAACGTTAATAAAAGATATAGTTCAGACGGCATAGTATCGAGGCTCAGAACAATCTACCTTATGCTTGTAAGAGCGTGTGCCACTATATTATATGAACGATTGTCAGTGGCTTAAATTGGTATATAAATTTACCTCCGCCAACAAAGGTGGGAGGAAATTATGTTTTCGTCCTCGTTTGTCCGTTTGTTTGTTTTTTTGTGGACAACTTCCTGGCCACAATTTTGCTCATACAATAGTGAAACTTTTAGAGATTAAT
>NC_090769.1:40607857-40610357 GCF_036898095.1 Palaemon carinicauda
AAGAGGAGAATAACAGGGAGAATAGCGAACAATGGTTATGGAAACCAGGGGACAACGAAATAAGAAATTTGTTGGTTTGAGTCTCATATGAAATGCACTACACAAATTTTCTACCTTCCAGGTTTGTCCTGATTAAATCACGCAAGACCCATTTATTAGTAATTTAAATTCTTTTTTTGTGTGAGGACGAGATACTTGGTAAAATATCTATCCTTATCCATCCAATGGCCAAAAGAATGAAGCGGGGAAGGAGGAAAGAAGGAAAACAGAATAAATTGACAGAGCAGATAAAGTGAGCTCGAAGGAAGAGACTGATGACCTGTCCGAAAAGCGATGCGTGCGTAGAAGCGATTAGATTCAAGAAGTTCATATGCAGAGGCTGTCACATCTTCTTTAAGGATGAATTTGTTACAAAAGATAATTGGTATTAACGTCGGTGCAAATTATATAGACAAGACGTAAACTTTGTAAAAACGTTTAAAACGTAAATGCACTACATTTTATGTCTTTGAAATTATATTTTCTTATAATGCTACCCGAATTCACGAGTTTAATAGAGAAAAATAACGTAATAGCTTAAAAAAATAAGGCTGCATTTAGGAGAGAACCTTTGAGGAAAGAAATTATCCTGTATAAGAAAAAAAAGCACAGCGAACGTATGGGAGAAAATTGATTTTAGATTAAAAGATGCCAAAAAAGAGATATTAGAGTGGAAAATGGCCTGAAGAACTAATACATTCAGATGATTGAAGAGACAAAAATCTGGTGATGAAAGAGTGTATAATATTGATATCTACATCATAGTGTAGTTGAGCAGGTAACACTTGATAATTGAAGACACATTAAGAATTGTAGCGTGGTATGTAAAGCGTAACTAAATTAGACTAGTCAGTGCAATGTAAGTCTAGATGAAGGAAAGATCTTAATCAAATAAGAAAGGTAAAAATTTGTTTTATATAACATGGAAGGTATTGCAGGTGACAGAGGGACTTGTGAGAGGCTAAACATTGCTTACTATAGCATAGTAGGTGGAGATTGATTGACTGATTGATTTAAAGTTTTCAGGCATCCTGTAGTAAGTGGATAGATCTCTGGAGTGTATGGTTTAACCATTAAGGCCGATAGCAAATTTTTTGAGACTGAAAGAGGCGCGGAGGATGAATCATAGAAGATATTTGAAAATAAAGGGAAACATTGTAGGTAGTATTCGTCATTTACACGAAGTCGTATGATTGACATGATAGAGATGCAAAGGGAAAAGGATGGTTAGAAGAGATGGTTTAGAAAGCAAGAGCTTTAGATAATGTGAAGATCTCGGAAAATATTCAAATGAAAAGGACAGGTAAAGATGATCTAGACCATTAGTCCCTAAAGTGGTCAATGTCTACATCCTATGGGTCAATGAGATTATTATGTTGGTTGATAGATACCAAGTAGTCATTATGGGGTAGATTGAACGCCTGGGACAAAATATGACATTCGTATGCAATACAAATACATACATACATATTTACATATATACATACATACATACATATATACATACATATCTATCTATATTATATATACGAGTATACGAGTATGTGTAATCTTTTGTGTGTATATATATATATATGCATATATAATATATATATATATATATATATATATATATATATATATATATATATATATATATATATATATATATATATATATATATATATATATACTAGTAGTAGCAGTATTTAGTTGTCAATGCAATTAGAAAAAAAATATTGAACAGCGCGGTGATAGGACTCACTAACGTTCAATCCAAATACCACAACTCTTCCCATTCACATTACTACTATCATTTATTATTATTAATATTATTATTATTATTATTATTATTATCATTAAATCTATTATTATTATTATCTTTTTTTATTTTTATTATCATTATTATTATTATTATTACTATTATTATTTTTATTTTTATTATTATTATTATTATTATTATTATTATTATTATTATTATTATTATTATTATTATTATTATTAGTTAAGCTACAACCCTAGTTGCAAAAGCAAGATGCTATAACCCAAGGGCTCCAACAGGGAAAAATAGCCCAGTGAGGAAAGGAAATAAGGAAATAAATAAACGATACAAGAAGCAATGAACAATTAAGATAAAATATTTTAAAAACTTTCACAACATTAAAATAGATACCTCATATATGCAGTAAAAAAAGACTCAAGTCACATCAGGTAATGGAATAAAAGGGTATGCTAATTCATTTGTAATGTGTTCGATGTTGTCAACAAGATTTCTGACGTTAATTTTCTTTATCATTATCATTATTGTTATTGCAGTTTTATAAGTATTACTAAAATAATATATGTCTTTTAAGGAGATGAGAATGAACAATAAAAAAGTAAATTAAAATAATATCAAGATCCTTGAAATATTAAAGGGTTAAGGAATTTCTTTCCTTTAATCAAATATTATTGACAGTATCTTAATTTATTCATCCATTTA
>NC_090769.1:40615357-40645357 GCF_036898095.1 Palaemon carinicauda
CCCCAAACACAAACTGTGACCTTCACTACTATCTTGCACTTATTCGTCAGATTCTTAGATTCTTTCTAATTGTTCTTCATACTATCTATGTACCCTTCATACTCTCAATTTACTAATATCTCTCTCTCTCTCTCTCTCTCTCTCTCTCTCTCTCTCTCTCTCTCTCTCTCTCTCTCTCTCTCTCTCTCTCTCTCTCTCTCTCTATATATATATATATATATGTGTGTGTGTGTGTGTATACACACACACACACACATATATATATATATATATATATATATATATATATATATATATATATATATACATATATATGTGTATGTGTATATATAAATATACATGTATACACACACACACATACACACACATATATATATATATATATATATATATATATATATATATATATATATATATATATATATATATATATATATATATATATATGTATATATATACACACACAAGAAAGACAGATATGATGAGAACAGGATATGGAAGATGAAATATCATTGATAGTAAAAAGGATTAATGACGTAGAAGCACTCAAGTATTTAGGAACTATGATCTCTAATACAAAGTCTTTGGAATTGGAGTTTAATGAAAGACTGAAAACAGAAAATAAGACATAGGCTAGATATAGTAAAATTTATAAATCAAATTGCCTGAACTTAGATATAAAAACCAGGCTATATATCTGTATTACAGTATGGACATGAGTCATGGTATGGCTATGAAACAATATCCAACAGATTTTGTAGATTTGAAAACAAAGTCCGCAGAAGAATATTGGGAGTTAAATAACGGCAGAATTAGAATTGAAACTATAACAGATATCAATCGAGTGTGGATGGGATTATGTGGAAGGGTAGAAGGATATGGCTTTGGCATGCTCTCCATACTCCCCAAGAGAAATTAGTTCGACAAAATTTTAACTGGGATCCACAAGGCACTAAGGAGAGTTGAAAACCCCAGGCCTACATGGCTGAGGACTATGAAGCGCGAAGTAGATGATGAATGGAGAAGTACTGAATTGCAGTAAAGCTCTTAGTTTCTAGAGCATACGTTAATATTGGTAGGACCATCTGATCAAATCCTTTTTTTATTAGAGACAATGGCAATTTACTTTCCATAACTTCATTATGTTTACTAAAAGCTCTCCTTGGAAAAAATTTATCTGTCTCTCCTAAGTAAGTGTATTCATAAAGAACTTCTAAAGGTTTGTCCATAACCATTATTCATTGTTTCTGAATTTTCATTGAACATTATTTTAGTCTTACACATATTAATTTGCAGACCTGGATTTCTGCTTTCTCTATTCAAAGCTTCTACCATCTTTTGCAATTACACGGTTCACTAAATACAAATGTGTCATTTGCAAGTCCTAAGTTGTTAAGGTATTCCATAATAATGGTGATTCTTACTGTATATTTTCCCAATCTATATTCTTAAAAACTTTTTCTAGGCATGCTGTGAATAATTTAGGAGAGATGGGGTCTATGTATATGTACAGAAGAATTGTCACCGACTTTTATCTTTCTTCTTGGCTGAGTGGTATGGTCACTGGCATACAGATATCGTGGACCAGGGTTCAAATCCCGGCCGGTCTGATATTATAGTCTTTGGGTGATTCCGCCTGGGGCTCTGATCCCGAGGTCGTTATGAGAATCCAGACTTTAATGTATTAATATATATGGCTTATTTGAAATATGAAAAAAACACGTTTAAATGTGCAAAATTAATCGAATGCCAAGTCCCAAACCTACCAATTAGCTACGATGGTGAAGATGGGTTGATTTCAGTTCTAAGTACAGAAAACCTGAATTTGACAGGTATATGTACAGAAGAATTGTCATTGACTTTTATCTTTCTTCGTGGCTGAGTGGTATGGTCACTGGCATACAGATATCCTGGACCAGGGTTCAAATCCCGGCCGGTCTGATATTATAGTCTTTGGGTGATTCCGCCTGGGGCTCTGATCCCGAGGTCATTAAGAGAATCCAGACTTTAATGTATTAACATATATGGCTTATTTGAAATATGAAAAAAAACACGTTTAAATGTGCAAAAATTTATCATTATTCAAATGCCAAGTCCCAAACCTACCAATTAGCTACGATGGTGAAGATGGGTTGATTTCAATTCTAAGTACAGAAAACCTGAGTTTGACAGGTATATGTACAGAAGAATTGTCATTGACTTTTATCTTTCTTCGTGGCTGAGTGGTATGGTCACTGGCATACAGATATCCTGGACCAGGGTTCAAATCCCGGCCGGTCTGATATTATAGTCTTTGGGTGATTCCGCCTGGGGCTCTGATCCCGAGGTCGTTATGAGAATCCAGACTTTAATGTAATATATATGGCTTATTTGAAATATGAAAAAAACACGTTTAAATGTGCAAAAATTTATCATTAATCGAATGCTAAGTCCCAAACCTACCAATTAGCTACGATGGTGAAGATGGGGTGATTTCAATTCTAAGTACAGAAAACCTGAATTTGACAAGTATATGTACAGAAGAATTGTCATTGACTTTTATCTTTCTTCGTGGCTGGGTGGTATGGTCACTGGCATACAGATATCCTGGACTAGGGTTCAAATCCCGGCCGGTCTGATGTTATAGTCTTTGGGTGATTCCGCCTGGGGCTCTGATCCCGAGGTTGTTATGAGAATCCAGACTTTAATGTAATATATGGCTTATTTGAAATATTAAAAAAAGCACGTTTAAATGTGCAAAAATCTATCATTAATCGAATGCCAAGTCCCAAACCTACCAATTAGCTACGATGGTGAAGATGGGTTGATTTCAATTCTAAGTACAGAAAACCTGAATTTGACAGGTATATGTACAGAAGAATTGTCATTGACTTTTATCTTTCTTCGTGGCTGAGTGGTATGGTCACTGGCATACAGATATCGTGGACCAGGGTTCAAATCCCGGCCGGTCTGATATTATAGTCTTTGGGTGATTCCGCCTGGGGCTCTGATCCCGAGGTCGTTAAGAGAATCCAGACTTTAATGTATTAACATATATGGCTTATTTGAAATATGAAAAAAACACGTTTAAATGTGCAAAAATTTATCATTAATCAAATGCCAAGTCCCAAACCTACCAATTAGCTACGATGGTGAAGATGTGTTGATTTCAATTCTAAGAACAGAAAACCTGAATTTGACAGGTATATGTACAGAAGAATTGTCATTGACTTTTATCTTTCTTCGTGGCTGAGTGGTATGGTCACTGGCATACAGATATCCTGGACCAGGGTTCAAATCCCGGCCAGTCTGATATTATAGTCTTTGGGTGATTCCGCCTGGGGCTCTGATCCCGAGGTCGTTAAGAGAATCCAGACTTTAATGTATCAATATATATGGCTTATTTGAAATATGAAAAAAACACATTTAAATGTGCAAAAATTTATCATTTTTATATATATATATATATATATATATATATATATATATATATATATATATATACATACATACATATATATATATATATATATATATATATATATATATATATATATATATATATATATATATATATATATATATATATATATATATATATATATATATATATATATATATATTGCAATTCTTTCTTAGTCAAGTCTAGAGCTGATGATACTAACCTCATTTCCTTTTCAGTTTAATTGTTTTAACTGGTTTGTTTATCCTGAAGATAATTGAATGTGATCTCTCACAAACTGCTCACTAAGCCCTCTAAGTCACTTTTCACTATTGTAATGCCAGTTTGTGTTTTCTCGACTTGAACGTCATATTGTTGAAGCCTCCTTTACAATTTTCATAACCAAAACTTATCTGCCATTATTCAAATACTTTATTTTCCTCCTCTTGAATACTTTTAAAAGAACCTTTTCACCTGTGAAAATATTTCCAACACAAACAACAAAATGTCACCTTATCAGCCTCTATTATTTTTCTTGTTTGCTTTTAACAAATACAGCTTACACTACAACTTACTTTCCAAAAATTATTCAGCAATTTCTTTATTCACTATATTTTTGGAGTCCTATAAAATTGTGACTACCTTCCTCTTTTATCGTATCATAAACACCCATTTACTCACGAATAACAGTATTAATCAACCACTTCCAGATTCTATTCATCTATATTGATAATTTTTGTTTTTATATCACTTCCATTGTCTTTATTTACGTTATTCCGTCTCTATTATCAATTAACAAACTTCTGCTCTTACAAACTCATTCATACTATATAATTTGTTCCAGCAATTTACTAGACCATGATGAAATATACGCTGTATTTACTAAAACAAGAGAATTTAATCTACATTTCCATTACGTTAAACGACTTCACACAATGTTCTATCCATAATAGCATTAAACGTCCATTGAGACATGATTTATCTCCTGCGACCTTACCATAAATAAATGCAAACTTTTACACAATACAATCGACTCACATCTTTGTGCATGACACTTTTAGCTTTTCTTATGAAAAATTAATTCCATATCAAATCTTTATGCAGTAGAAACATTACTGACGAACAGGAAATTATATCATCAATATAAACCAGGATCTACTTTTGTGAAACTGAACCCAATTGCAGATTCAAAGGTATTGTACACAACTAACCAATATAAATCATATCAAAGGACACATTGTCATAAAAAATACTTCTCTCTCCCTCTCTTAAAGGTTTAAAAGTCATTCATGAATGGCAGAGGCAAAGGACAGGCCAATATCCAAGAGACCAAGCATATAATCATAGGCTAAGGCCCTTCTCCATTAAGCTAGAACTAGGGATGGTCAGGCAATGGTTGCTAAGGCCTCAGCAGGTAGACCTATAGGTTTTCCCAAAACTCCCATTCCTAGCTCACAAGGATAGTGAGGTTGTAGACACTACTAGAAACTATCGAACTTCAGCAGGTCCCAATCTCCCATCCAGCAGATTGCCAGGCACGGAAGTTTCCAATAGGATACTACAATTCATCAATCTAAATCCCATAATGGATTCTGTAGATTAGATAACACAGCATTTAACTTTTATGATGAATTAAACTGTTAAATGGGGATGAAACCATAGGACAGTAAACGTCTGCTGTACCCAGTTGATTCATATATTTACACAGATGACACCATTTTTGCTTTCCTTATTGAAAATATTCCTTATCAAGTCTTTGTAACCTAAAACCCAAAGCACCCTCAACTGATATCTTTTACAACTAGCGGAATTTTCAGCATATTAAGGTCTTTCTATTTCAATATGTTTTAGACATTACCCTACACAAAGCTAGCATTTGTGTGTTAGTATTCGAGTGTATACATGTAAGTGCAAATGTAAATCTACCCGTTTTGTGTTTATTACATGAACTTTGTTTCCCTTTTAGGGCACCTGAAAGGAAAATCTGGTTACTTTTAAAATTTACCCTCCTTTGATGTTATAATCTGCTCTGCTTGATGTAATTAACCCAATATACATAGCTGCAATATCTTCTTTGTTCGTTCTCTTAGAAGCAAAAGCGAATGAAAGCCTCTACAGTATATCATATCTTTACTCGAAATGGACATGGCATGCAATTAGTCAAGCTTCAATATTAATAGACCAAGTGGTGAGCTAAAAAAAGAACAAGAGCGATGTGAGCTTTTGACCAAAGGGACTACGTTCTACTGCAGAGGTGTGAGATCAAAGTTGTCAAAGAGATGAAATGCTTTAGTTTAATACGATCAAGAGTGAAGCGGAAGTACCCGTCTATGAAGGGCCAAAAATTCATGGAGGGATAGATATTTTCTCATATATGAGATGAAGTTAGCTTCCCTTCGCCAACCACTAAAGTCTAAATATAAAACAATAATTTACGAATACATCTTCACATTACTACTTTAATTTAGTACATAATCCGTAGTTGCGTTATTTCATAACAACTGATTCATGGTAAAGGAATAAAGTCCCAAAACTAACTCTCAAGTTTTCTATATTCTCTTTTTTCCTGGGGAGAAGTCATTTCAGTCGTGCTGTCACATCAAAGAAACGTCAAGCCCAACTTCAAAGGCTTCCCGAGCCAGCGTAAACATCATGGTCACTAGATTGCAATAAAGCAAAATTTAGTCCCTTCTATTTGGCGCTGTTCATGAAAGACATTGATTTCTTGTACTGTTACCTTTTCAGAATATCTAAACACTGATAGCTTCATGACAAAAGTTTCTTTTTTTATGAGTTACGCATTGGTTGGGATTCGTTTTATTCTGCTCGTCCTTGCCCCATTGGATAATGATTCCGAATATTGAAAGTTGCTCTCATTTCTCTAAAGATTTATTGAATAAACTCGTTATCTTCAATTTTCACATTAAATTCTACACATTTCATGTCATTTTTATTTCCATTTTGAGGCTTATTTATGGAAATTACTAACTTATAATTTTCAGGAAAGCCGTGTCGTAAATCTATCCGAAAATTCTGTATATAGTAAAGTGAAAAAGCTTTGGAATATAGTTTATGATTCGCTGTAAATAAAAAAAACCTAATAGCGTTAGCATTGCTTCTGCAGTTAGTAGTCTGGAAAATCAAGAAAATTCACAAAAGTAGACAGTGATAATTGACCAATATATTATAAAATGGGGTCTGCAATATTTTGATAGCCTTAAAATCTTTGAATAATGATAGTGACTAGCATATTATTATTATTATTATTATTATTATTATTATTATTACTATTATTACTATCAAAGCTACAACCCTAATTGGAAAAGCAAGATGCTATAAGCCCAGGGGCTCCAATAGGGAAAAATAGCCCAGTGAGGAAAGGAAATAAGGAAATAAATAACTGAAGAGAACAAATTAACAATAAATCATTCTAAAAAAAGTAATGTCAAAAGAGATATATCATATATAAACTATTAACAACGTCAACAACAAAAATGTCATATATAAACTATAAAAAGACTCATGTCCGTCTGGTCAACAAATCACTAAATCAGACAAAGCAAATCTAACGGATGTTATGAAGAAATCTAAATATCTAGAATAAATGCGCTTATCTCATATCCGATGTTTCTATTTACTTGAAATTAAGAGACAACCCCAACTGGAAGTTATCAAAGATTTAAAGAAAAAAACGTAAAATTCATTCTAAAGCGATAAAGATCCTTAATTGATTCTCTGACATCTACTGGGCCATTATTGCCTTAATTATATGGTTTAAATAAAACCCATAAAACAGGAAACCCAATAAGACCAATTAATTATTAGGGCAACAAGATCTATTAACTACAATATAGATTACCTAAACATTTAGTCAAATTACCTTCTTTGGATTTAGAATCTAGTTCAGCTATGCAATAAAAATATCAGTTCAGTATAACGCATAACATATTCATCAGTTTTATTAATTTATTGGATTTCCTATCTAATATTTTAGATTCTAACAAGTTAAAATTACAAACAAATAATATTATTGAGATTATATGTTTGTGCATTGAAAAGTGTAAATTTAGTTTAAATGAAAATTTCTATGAACAAGTATTTGTTATAGTTATTGGTTATCCTGTGTCTCATCTAGTATCCAAAACATATATTAAGTATCTTTTAGACCAGACTGATACCTTCAGTTTGGTTGTCTTGAATTGCTTGTTATCATTGTGCTGATAATGTTCTGTCTTTTTATTTTTCTTTTTTTTAAATATTTTAAGAATGAGAGTTTTGTTGTTATAATCAATTTCTTGGCTCCATCAATATAATTTGCTATAGTCAAGGAGGTAAATAACAGTATCCCGTTTTTCGACATATTGACTGTTAGACAAACCGATATTTTAATTTTCCATATTTAGAAAGCCAAAGAAAATCTCATCCCAATAATATATACAATTCTCTTCAGGTCATTCTAAAAATTATTTTGTTGTTCCTTATTGTACATAGAAGAGGATTTCACCAGAATTGAAGTTGCTTCTAATCTCTGATGTCCCAAATATTATGTAGAAACTGTATGAATAGTTATGAAAGCATTTAATAGTGCCAAGTTAGAGAAATGGGAAGCGATGAACAGCAAACTCTGCTTACCATTTTATGAATGTATTTTTATGCGTTACAGCTTTTGAAAAACAAAAAAACTAAAGATAAGAGTAGTGTTTAAATATGATAATTGTATATTGAAAATATGATGATTAAGACTAGCTCTGGAAATGACAAGAATCCGCATCAGTTAATGTTGGTATGCACCAGTTAGGTAATGACTGAGACGCTGGGAGAATGCAACTAACTTTATTTGGACAGGTCATGAGTAGATACCCAACCCATTCCAGTCAAGAACGGCACAAAAACTCAAACGCAATGAATCAAGAACATAGAGGCATAAACCGGTTACCAGTGCGAGGGGAGGACAATGAGAGTAATATACAAAAGACGAACAGAAATACTGTTACAGTGTATGAACGTGTGTGATACACGTGCGGTACATGGCTCCCCCCTAAAAATGACATACTGTGAAGTAGGGCTCATTGCTCTTGAGAGGCTTACTGTAGGCAGGTCATATGACAGGAGATATGCAGGTTTCAGGGGATCAATGGGGACCCAATCTTCTTTGCCAAGGTACGACGGATCACAAGGAAAGGGCCCATATAAAATATTCTTTTCCTGTTTCTTTTCCTCACTGGGCTATTTTCCCTCTTGGGGTCCTGGGCTTATAGCATCATGCTTTTCCAACTAGGGTTGTAGCTTAGCAAGCAATAATAATAATAATAATAATAATAATAATAATAATAATAATAATGAGGCATTAGCGGTGGCTTGCTAGTGTCGTTGCGCAAGGAAACGTGCGTTGCCGAATGCAGATCTGTCGGTATTTGTTGCTTAGCAGGAGGCTTGTAAGTCTGGCGGCACAGATTAAATTTTCCCCCAACGTGACGTTGTCGCTGGAGAGGGTTGGAGGAGGTTGCAAAAGGAAAAAAAATTACTCATGGACAACCAACGGGTCGCCATGCACCATTTCACCCGACAAGACATCAAAGGTGTCCATAGGAATGGTTCTTAGTCCCAGTAAGAACCAGGGAAGCTGATTAAACCAGTTGCAGTCCTTGCAGTGGGACATCGAAGCTGCTTTGAGGGTACGGTGAAAATGTTCAACCATTCGGTTGGCAGCAGGGTTATAGGTGGTTGTCTGATGTAGGATGATTCCCAGGAGATTCGCTAATGATGTCCACATTGAGAAGTAAAATTGGTACCCCTGTCAGATGTAATAAGCTCAGGGATACCATATCTCGCTATCCATCCTGAGAGTAAGGCAGATGTACATGAGGTGGACATGCAGTTTCCATCGGAACGGTTTCAGGCCACCGATTGGAGTGATCATTTACGGTAAACAGGTAATGATGTCCTTGTGATGCGAGTAGGGAACCAACAACATTAACGTGGATATGGACAAAGCACCGATGAGGTTGATGAAAGGGGCCAACTCCTGCATCCACATGTCGATGTACTTTTGAGGTTTGGCATGAAGTACAGGCGCTGAACCGATCCTTAGCATCCTTAGTAATACCTTGCCAAAGGGGTACAACTGTATTCACCCATGGCGGAGAGACGTCATCGTTGACAGGCAGACCAAGCATTGAATTGTCGAGTGAAGGCGCGCACCAGAGGCACATAGTCCGTGCGAATGATGAAGCGTGTACAAACAGC
Source organism: Palaemon carinicauda (assembly GCF_036898095.1). Taxonomy (NCBI): domain Eukaryota; kingdom Metazoa; phylum Arthropoda; class Malacostraca; order Decapoda; family Palaemonidae; genus Palaemon; species Palaemon carinicauda. Next base: position 40,625,025 of record NC_090769.1, read on the forward strand.
CAAGAGCACTGCCTGCAATACGTGGTCGAAGGCAGGGTAGCTGGATTTCGCATTGTACAGGTTTCTACTGAAGAGGACCAATGAGTGGGGCAAGACATTGACCACCTGCTTGAGTACTGCCACAATAGCGACGTCACTGGCATTGGTGGAGAGAAGGAGAGGTGCAGGTGACATAGGAGTGAGAGCAGCAGTAGTTGATATGGCATTCTTTGCTTTGCAGAAGGCCACATCTTGAAGGGGACCCCACTTCAGGTCTTTTGGCTTGCCCTTGAGGAAGGTATAGAGGGCGACAAGTGCGGCAGCAATGGCTGACAGGAAACGGCGATAATAGATGATCCTGTCCAAGAATTCTTGCAGTGCATTGACGGTCGAGGGCATGGGGAAGTTTTGAACGACTGCTACCTTCTCAGGGAGGGGGGTGGATTTCTTCAGGAATGGTGCGGTGGCTTAATAATGATATTTCGCTGGCACCATACTGGACTACAAGGCCAATTGAGCACAATGCGTAGATGACGGAGGTCTCCTCTTTCTAAGATACCGTCCATGAAACGTTGAAAAGTGGCCCCAGAATTACGAAGGCCCAAACATGAGTAATTGAAAGTGTATGTATCAAAGGGGGTGGTGATGGCAGTTTTGGGGATGTCTTCTGGGTTCATGGGCTCCTGATATTACCCCTTCAGAAGGTCGAGCATGGAGAAAACCTTCACTTTGTGCAAGTACGAATTTAACTCTACAATGTTTGGGAGGGGGTAGTGATCTGTTTCTGACAGCATGTTCAGACGCCTGTAATTCCCATACGGATGCAGAGAGCCACCTTTCTTCAAAATGATGTGTAAGGTTGACGACCTCGGGCTTGACGCCTTTGGCAAAGGTCAATTTCCTCCATTTCAGCGAACGTTTGTTCAGCAGTTGCCAAACGTTCCAGTGCCAGACGCCTGAATCTGGCGAATACTGGGGGGCCCGTCCTCTTGATATAGTGATAAACGCCGTGTTTGGCAGGAACCGTGGGCATTTGAAGAAGTTCTGGAGGGAAAACCTCTGGGTACGACGTGAAGAGGTGTGCGTAAGCATGCGTGGGTGTACTGATGTGGAGAGCAAGGTCGGAGGGGGCTGGTGTGAGGCGTTGAGGAGTATGGACCTGCAGTGATCTACAGTCACTGAGCTACATCGACCAGGAGGTGAAATGGTGATAGGAAATCCACACCGAGGATTGGAGATGTGATGCCAGCAACAAGAAACTCCCAAATATTTTTGCCGCTTCCAAACGATATCGTTAGGGTTATATAACCTTAGGTGGGTATCGCAGATCCGTTGGCAGCTACCAGGCGGATGTTAGCAGACTTAGACTATGTTGTGTTCTGGAGAGTGACCTTGGCAGAAGAGAACGGCAGGCACCCATGTCTACCAAAAATCTCATGCCCGCATATGCATAAAGAGAAGATTAATGTCAGAGGAGGCCACTGCATCAAGTGATGGCCTACCTACAAGTTTTTTGTACACTGACTACCATTCACACATTTCTTCGCAGCAGCCCTAAATCTGGAGTGGTAGTAGTATATCTGTGGCCCATGGGCATCGGACTGATCGAGTGGTGTGTGGTTTTGTCGCCGCTCTGGCGGTGGCTGTCTGTGTCCTACTGCATTTGCGTCATCTTCAGTCAATGTTAAATTACTGACCACTTTGTTGGGAGTGGATGTGTTGATGGAGGAATTGAAGGTGGTGACGTGGCTGTCCATAAGGTTCTCAGGTCATCAGGTCCTTCATGGGCAAAATATCGACATCAGGGATGGCAGCACTTACAGGTTGTGGCAGATGCTGTACCCAAAAGGCACGAAGTAGATTCACTTCATGAGGAGAGCCATCTGCAGCAAGTTGTAGACAAGCGATACTGGTCATTTCCCTTAGGGTACGCAAAGCCTTTTGGTTCCCCAACGATTATTGAGAGAGATAAAAAAGTTTCGCTATGCGGGCGGCTGGCGATATCGATTGCAAGTACTGCTCCAGGAGGTAAGATTTTATTGTGTTGTACGTTATGTGTGTGTTCCCTTGCTCGGAAAGCCAATCCGGGATTTCTGGGAAAATCTCCTCTGGGATCACCACAGGAATGTAATCTGCTTTGGTGCTTGACTGAGTAATGCCCTTGTTGCGAAACTATACTTCAGCATGCTGGAATCAGGCGAACGCTTCTCTGTTAGCGGAGAATGGTAATTGCAGGGGCGTAGGATTTATAGTAGAGTTGTGTCTGAGAGTGGAATCAACAAACAGTCAGACACAGCAGTGCAGGGGAAGGTGGGAGGGAGCTGGACACTACGGTGGTCACCAGTGTGTGGATGCACCAGTTAATGTGAGGATGCACCAGTTAGGTAATGACTAAGAAGCTGGGGAATTGCAACAAACTTTATGTGGACGGAGCATGAGTATATATACAACCCATTCCAGTCAAGAACAGCACAAAAAATCAAACACAATGAATCAAGAACATACAGGCAAAAAAGGGTTATCAGTGTTAGAGGAAAGCAATAACGAAAAAAAAAAAAAAAAATACCATTACCATGTCTGAGCGTGTGTGATACACATGCGGTACAATATAACATTTCTTGTTCAGAATTTAATTTGTTCTATTTTGGCCAAAAATCTAAAGAAAATTATGTCAGAACAAAAGAGCATAAAATGGCTGTTTCAAGGAGATGTGTCCATAATGCTTTGGCTGCCCACTGGCTATATATATATATATATATATATATATATATATATATATATATATATATATATATATATATATATATATATATATATATATATATATATATATATATATATATATATATGTGTGTGTGTGTGTGTGTGTGTGTGTATGTATATATATACATATATATATGTATATAACGGATTTTGAGCGAAGCGAAAAATCTATTTTTGGGTGAGATGGCCATGTCGTCCTGATGGAAGTTCCTATAGGGTAGCTTCCTAGGGTATATTACAACTACGGCGATATTCCCAGAGAATTTACCTTAAGGTACCAGAATTCTAACTCCTGGAGCGAGTATCCCTTGTGAAAGGGATATCGCGACATATCAGAGGACGTATTCTAGACACGCCACATGGCAATCTACATCCTGGACAGAGATTTCGTCTCGTAGGAGGTGATTGGCGAGATACGAATTCGGGAAAGAAAAAGGGGAGCCGCTCCCAAGGATTCCCTATCCTCCAATTCGTATGCGTGCCTGGCGCCATCTGTATTCCTTGTAGCGTACACGAGGTGCTACAGATACTGTATGTAGGGAGGGGTCCTACAGCCCTTTCTTAGAAAGGCAAGGGCGGGTCCATCAGGACGACATGGCCATCTCACCCAAAAATAGATTTTTCGATTCGCTCAAAATCCGTTTTTTGGGCTCAAGCCATGTCGTCCTGATGGAAGTGTACCAGAGCATTACTGTATCTGTGGATTCTCAGAACGTGCCGTACTCCCCGGAGGTAATTTTTTCCCGGTCAACTAGACCTAGAGACCTAAGATGTTACCGTTATACATCTTTTCAACTAACTATAAACTATGTTAGAGCTTCCTGCCCCCTACAGGGAAGAGTCCTACTAGACTCTGGAAAAGTCTCGAAGAGTACATATACCTATGTATGAATACCAGGCAAGCTAATATAGTGGTCTCGCCCTATATTAAGTAAAGCATAGTTTGTAAAGAACCACTGCGTCAATATGAAATATCGACCAGTTCTCCGCACAATACTTGTATTGGACAAAGGTTTTATATCCGCATAGGAGGAAAACCAATGCAACATAGCTTGCATAAAGGAACAATTCTATTAGAATTATCCCAGATAAGGTACATAGAATGAATGCTCAATTATACCAATAAATTGACACAGGTGAAGGAGACGCAAGGTTCTCAAGAACCAGATTATTGAGAGGCAATAAATAGACAGGTTATCCACAATTATATATATATATATATATACATAAGAAGAGGATAACCCAAAACTTTAAGCATAAGTATGATAGTAAACAGAGCTTGTTTGTCTGAAAGAAAAAACATTAGATGCCACTTTTAAGATACCGAGGTATCAAAGTCATAAAAGCCTGTATTACAAATCAATGACATTAGCGTTAGAAACGCTCGGCACACATGTCTGCACTTATGCTAGGTTCACCTTCGGAAATGGAACAGTCTGGATGGGCAACACAGTGCCCTCACTTAGTTTGTAGTACAGTATGTAACTACACACTCACCCTGGAATTAATCGTCCCAATTAAGACCACTGTTCCTCGCAGAGTTAAACAGTAGGGTTAACACCGCGACCCACTGCTACCACAGATCTCTTTTAGTTCCTCTACTTGCTTAGCATAGTGGCGAAAGAACACTCTGGAAGACTTCCAGCCAGTGTATGAACGGAGATGTTCAAAATCCATACAATTAAAGAAATTTTAAGGATGAGGCAACTTTCCTCGGATCGTGACCTGCGGGTGTATTGTCAGGATCCGCTCTGCGAATAAAATATGTGATTTTCGCTCTGAGTTGATTCAGAGATAAATTTGAGCCTGATGTTTCTCCCCTGAATAGTTGACCACCCTTGAAGTCTGAAGTTCTATGAAGATAGACCTTTAGGCATTCTACTGGACATAGAGATGCATCTTCTTTCAGAGGGCAGATTCTCCAGGGACCCCACCTGTTGGTGGGTAACTCATTCTTGGCGAAAAACGTAGGATCCGGAAACAGGTTCAGTTCTCCCCCATCCAGGAACTGAACACGACCTGACTCTCTCGAGAGGCTACAATCTCACTAACCCTGGCCCCGGACGCGAGTGCAAAATAGGAAAATAACTTTTTGTGTCAAACCCTTTAACGCACACTCTTCATTGCTCAACAGAGAAGCGAAATGAAGAACTTGTCTAAAGACCATGAAATGGGCTTTGGAGGTGCTGAAGGTCTGAGCCTAGCACAGGCTTTCGGGACTTTATTAAAGATCTCGTTACCTAGGTCGACCTGGAAGGCATATAGAATGGGTCTTGTCAAAGCAGACTTACACGCTGAAATCGTGTTCGCTGCCAACCCTTGACCATGGAGGTGGAGAAGAAAGATAAGCAGAAGTCTGTCAAGATCTCCTGCGGATTCTTCGAATTGACAAAACACCACCCATTTTCTCCAAGATGACTCATATTGCCTTCTAGTAGATTTGCACTTATATTCCTCAAGGAAGTCTATACAGGCTTTCGAAATCCCAAAACGCTTTCTCACCGCTAGGGAGAGAAAATCATGAGCTGCAGGGTCCGGGTTTTCTGTAATGAAGCGCAGACAGTTGACTTCTGGACTCGCTGGGTCAGAACTGGATCTGGTAGTGGTACAAACTTCAGCTACAGTTCCAATGCCAGGAGGAACCACACGCTGTTCGGCCACTTGTGGGCCACTATTGCCGCTACCCTTTGAAGGATCTCAGTTTGTTGAGGACCCTCAACAGAAGGTTGTGAGGAGGGAACAGATAAATCTTGGACCATCTGTTCCAGTCGAGGGACATCGCGTCCACTGCTTCCGCTAAGGGGTCTTTGTACGGGGCACGTACAGGGGCAACTTCTTGTTGTCTTTCGTCGCAAAGAGGTCTATCTGCAGTTCTGGGACTGATTCAGAATGAAGGAGAATGATCCTGCGTCTAAGGACCATTCCGACTCTATCGGTGTGAACCTGGATAGAGCGTCCGCTGTCAAATTGCGGACTCCTTGAAGGTGAACTGCCGACAGGTACCACTTCTTCTTTTCCGCCAATCGGAAGACGGCCAACATCACCTGGTTGAGAGGTGGTGACCTCGATCCTTGTCGATTCAAGTATCTCACAACTACCTCGCTGTCTATCACCAACCTTATGTGGATCGAGTGACGCGGGGAGACTTTCTTTAAGGTAAGGAGCACTGCCCTAGCTTCTAGAAAGTTTTATGTGAAAGGTCTTGAATAGCTTGGACCAAGTCCCCTGGACTTTTTTCCGATGAGAGTGACCTCCCCATCCCTCCTTCGAGGCGTCTGAGTGAATCGTCACCGACGGGGGAGGTGGCTGAAGAAGAACCGACTTCTTTAGATGTCTGGCTTGGGACCAAGGCCTGAGAAGAGTACTTAGCCGAAGCGGCTGGGCTTCTCAGATCTCTTTACGCGTTTGATGCATAACTTCTCCAAACTCCGATTGCATCCTTTAGCTGTGCTCTTAGCACTGGGTCTGTCACCGAAGCAAACTGGAGAGAGCGCAGTACTCTCTCCTGCTCGTGTCTTGATATCCTTTCGGAATCTTGAAGTCTCTTGACAGAACCCGCTATCTCCTTCCTTTTCTTCGCCAGGGTGGAGAAACGGTGTGACAAAAGGTCCCAGTGGATTCCCAGCCACTGGAACTTTTGAGATGGAGAAAGTCGAGACTTTTTCTGTTGATCTTGAAGCCTAGGTACTCTAGGAACTGGATCACTTGACTGGAAGCTTGCAAGGATTCTGTCTCGGATGCTGCCCACACCAACCAGTCGTCCAGGTAGGCTACTACCTGAATTCCCTTTAGGCGTAATTGTTTGAGAGCTACGCTCGCAATCTTCGTAAAAATCCTTGGGGCTATGTTTAGCCCGAATGGCATGGCTCCGAAGGCGTATAGTCTTCGTTGTAGCCTGAACCCTAGGTAGCGGGAGAGTCTATGGCTAATTGGAATGTGCCAATAGGCGTCTGACAAGTCTATAGAGATGGAATATGCCCTCTTGGGCAGTAAGGTCCTTATGTGTTGCAGTGTTAGCATTTTGAATTTGCAATTCACTATGAACTTGTTGAGTGGCGACAAGTCCAGAATGACTCTGAGCTTTTCCGTGTCTTTCTTGGGAACACAAAACAGCCTCCCTTAGAAATTGATGGGCTTCACCCTTCGGATCACCTTTTTTCTCCAACAGTTCTTGAACGTACTCCTCCATAACGGGGGTGGAGTGTTGGAAAAACCGAAGGCACGGGGGTGGAGTGCTGTACCAGCTCCCGCCCAGTCCATTCTTGAGTAGGCTGTGGGCCCAGGGATCGAAGGTCCACCGATCCCGAAATTTCAGAAGTCTCCCTCCTACCGGTATCACCTCACTTGGACTGCCGTCCTGAGGTCTTGCCTTCCTGACCACGACCACCCCTGAATCCCCTTCCCCTTGAGGGGCGTGTAGACGAGCCTCTGGCTGCTCCTCTAGGCTTTGCTCGAAAGGAAGTAGACTGCCCTTCGAACGCTGGGGTGAATGCCGTGGACTGTGTCGACACGGCCTGGGGTACCCACTGAAAAGTGGTCGGGGTTTGTGCCACGATCTGAGGAACTGGGGGCAATGGCAATTGCAGTTGCTGTTGCTGTCTAAGAGGCTTGGCTGGCCGAGACGGTAGCCTAGTCCTCATAGTCTTCCTCTTTGATTGAGGACCCTCATCCGGGGAAGACTTTCTTTTGATAGCCAGGCCCCACTTCTGGAGAAGGTTTCTATTCTCCAAGGCGGCCTTATCAACAACTTCTTTGACCAAGTCGGTAGGGAAAAGGTCTTTTCCCCAAATGTTGGAGGAGATTAGTTTCTTTGGCTCGTGCCTCACCGTAGCCGAGGTAAACACGAACTCCCTACAAGCTCTCCTTGCCTTGACGAAGCCATAAAGGTCCTTCGTCACTGTGGCCAGATGAGACTTGGCCACTACCATGAATATTTCATGGACCTTGGGGTCACTTGCCATCGTCTCGAGAGTAGTCTGAAGAGACATTGAGGCAGTCAGTCTTTCTTTTGTATCGAACTCACTTCGCAAAAGAAAGTCAGACAGCTTAGGGAGGTCCTTGCCGAACTGACGTCCGGCAATATCAGCCTCCAACTTTCCAACTGAGAACGTAAGATGGACGTCCTTCCAGTCTTTGTGGTCCATAGGCAGGGCCAGCGACAAGGGTTTACACTCCTCTAGGGAGGGGCAAGACTTGCCGGCCTCGACTGCTTTTAGTACAGCCAGAAACCCTTTCTGTAAAAAGGGGAAGGCTCTAGTAGGCGAGGACACAAAGGAAGGGAGCTTCCTATTCAATGCGGCTACCTTTGAGTTAGAGAAGCCCCTCTCTTTCATCAAGGATGAAAGTAGAGCTTGAGCCTTAGCATGGTTCATCACTATGACCTCCTTCGGCTCTGTCTCCTCCTTGGAAGCTGGTTCCTTCCTCAGCCGGACATAACAGTCCGGATATGATGCCTTGCTGGGCCAGAATTCTACCTCCTCCAGGGGAACTGAGCCCAGTTTATCCGAGATGACGATCTTTCCAGTCGTCATCGGCATGTGCTCAGCATACCTCCATGGGTTAGCATCTGAGCACAAGGGAAGGTCTTTCACATTGAGCTTTTTCTGGGGCCCATGTGATTCTGCAAGGCACTGCATTCGCAGTTCCATTGCAGCCGCCTTCTCCTGATTCTCCTTCTGCATTTGTTGGATCATTCCAACAAATAGAAGAGAGGGCCTGTCCCAGCTCTACTGGGAGACCGGCCAATGTAGAGGGAATAGGCTCCGGAATCTGAACCGGAGTAGCCGACACCTCGTCGACGTCTACCTCTACAACGTCTGGGGCTTGAACTTCATCCTGGGCTTCTGCCAGGAGGTCTTCCTCCTGACACCCGTCCACATCAGACATCCTGTCATCTAACTGGATGTCTTGCATCGCGACCGCGACTTCAGCATCCACCTGGATCTGAACTTAGGGGATCTCCTCTTGAGGCTGGGGAATCACTGCATCAGCTGATGCCTTAGGGAAAAGATACGCCCTCATCTTCTCACTTGGAAGATAAGGGCCAGAAGTGTTCTTTTGGAAGCCCCTTACCCAGGTACGAAGCTTCTTCCTAGCTATTTAAAGGTCTCAGTAATCAGGTTAGTGCACACAGTACATACCTGAGGGTCCCAATACCGGAGATCATCCTTGGAGACAGCGTATGCTGCGTGTCTCCTACAAAACTCATGTCCGCAGAGGTTCTTGCTGCTGACATTGCAGAAAGCACTTCCCCACTTCGGAGTGTCCTTCTGTAAAGAGAAGAAATTTCCATGAGTATCAAGTGAACTATGTATCACTGGATATGCATAGTATAGCATAACAATTCAGAAAGGAAAGACACACACTTGTGTTTCCCTCACAACCCATTGTTGCAGCCTTCCAGATAATAAAATCAAAATGGTTTATCTCTTCTAGAGTAACCAATGCAAGGTTTCCAGAGGAAACAGGTGGAGCTCACACCTAAGCAACGATTTTAAAATCCTGGATAATAGACAGGAAAGAACTCAGCTTCCTATCTGTAGGGCAACAGCAAAGGGATGTGCAAGAAAAAACAATAGTGTTAGAAGACACAGTGCTGTACCAAAACCCTTACCATAGTTTTCTTCTTACTGTATATGTTATACTGAAGAATACTAGTACAGTATAGGGGGATGTGTGCCGGCCTGCCTTTGCCGGCCGGCACACACCACAACTAACTTTAAAGTATACTACTTAACAGCTATAAGGCGGCAGCACTCTGGTTCAAATGCATGTGCCGGTCGGCAGCAACTGCCGGCCGGTAACAGCCAATGTTGGCCGGCAATGGCTGCCGGCCAGCAACTACACAAGGCAGTACCCAGCTGCCGGCCACACTCTTGGTGACCGACAGACAAGGGCTGACATAAGCCGGCCGGCAAAGGTACAAGACCGATGCCAGCCGGCAGCAAAAGAACCAGAGGACTACACCTGCCCGGCTGCCGGCCTCATAGGCCGGCAGCCGGGTCAGGTACAGCACTAGAAGAAAAATAGAATGGATGCCGGGATAAGAGTGTACACAACCTCCAAGCCCGGCAACCGAAAGAGTGCATATAAGGAAGGGGAGAAACTAATTCAGGCTTCCTGACCAATGCCGTCTGGCTCTGCCGGCAGGCAAGGATGAGGGACCAAGAGAGGTCCGGGCAGCACTCGAAAACATAAGACCCTTGCCGGCCAGCAGCTCTGCCGGCCGGCAAGGGGCTGAGTCAATTCCACATCCTAACCTATACTAGGTCCAGATGTAGAACGACGTACAGTACAGTAAGACCCCTGCCGGCCAGCAGCTCTGCCGGCCGGCAAGGGGCTGAGTCAATTCCACATCCTAACCTATACTAGGTCCAGATGTAGAACGACGTACAGTACAGTAATGGCTCGGCCATTACGAAGAAAGAGGGGGAAGGGACAAGAGGGTCCTGCTAACCTTGCTTTAGTGACAGATCACCCGCAGCCAAGAAACTTATCTTAGCCTAAGGGAGATCTAAGGGGAAAGGCCAGCAATACTTGCCAGCTCCCAGAGCACCAAAGCAAGGAAGGCGTTGCTACTCCCAGGGAAAGAACTTATCCTCCCCCGAGAACAGCAACAAGGACTAGTCTGGTAGATCACAAAAGAAGGAATCATATCCACAGAAACCTTCGGAAGTGACCTAAGGGAGCTAAGCTCCCTTTGTCTGTGTTAGGTCAGCGAGGGGGACTCAGCCCCAAGCCAGACAACACAGACTCAGACTAAAAAACTCTGTTGTTCTGTCCCTCTTGAACCATAACTACAGGAACAGGAAGGTACAGTAACACCCTAGTATAGTTTTATCGAAAATAAATTCGGAAAAAACCACTTAGGGATAAGCCCAAGGCTTAAACAGAGGGAAAGGGATTGCATACCTTCTCCGAAGAAAAGAAAGCAACCGGGGAGTATGATAAAGTATACTAAGGCTCCATAAGCAACTAACCTAGGCACCAAGAGAATCGATTACCTAAATCACTGAAACTCACTCGTATACTATCTTGGAAATATTCCACACAGTCTAAAATGTATAAAATATAGCCTAAAGCTTCAATAAAATTTTAATTACACTCGGAAAAACCATAATCATGCATGAAGTACTAGGACCAAACGACTAGGCTACATGGCCTAGCGTAGGCCAGAATGGCGAATACTTCGCCAAATAATACTAAGCACGAAAGGAAATCCTATGTAATGCTAAATAGCTAAAATTTATTAAAGCAAAACAACCAGGAATGTCGCTCTGACTAACTAATTTATACCTAGCGAGCGACAGCGTCCAAGACGCCTCTGGTAGGCTACGGCTCTTGTATCAAAGATTAATCCTATTAATCACTCAAAATTTTACCAAGAGCCTACATTTATACATAAAAGACACTATACTCAACTTATCAGAGGCCGACGAAGACGGAGAAGCCATGAAAAGTAGAATAAATCCAAGATTTGCGAGAAAAACAGGAAAAAACACCGAGTTGTTAAGCTACGCAAAAAGGAATACAGATGGCGCCAGGATTGGCGCCAGGCACGCATACGAATCGGAGGATAGGGAAGCCTTGGGAGCGGCTCCCCTTTTTCTTTCCCGAATTCGTATCTCGCCAATCACCTCCTACGAGACGAAATCTCTGTCCAGGATGTAGATTGCCATGTGGCGTGTCTAGAATACGTCCTCTGATATGTCGCGATATCCCTTTCACGAGGGATACTCGCTCCAGGAGTTAGAATTCTGGTACCTTAAGGTAAATTCTCTGGGAATATCGCCGTAGTTGTAATATACCCTAGGAAGCTACCCTATAGGAACTTCCATCAGGACGACATGGCTTGAGCCCAAAAATATAATTATATATATGTATATTTATATTGATATATATATATATATATATATATATATATATATATATATATATATATATATATATATATATATATATATATATATATATATATATATATATGTATATATACATTTATATATATATACATATATATATATATATATGTGTGTTTATATATACATATATATATATATATATATATATATATATATATATATATATATATATATATATATATATATATATAATATATATATATATTTGTATATATATACATGTACATACATATATGTATATATATATATATATATATATATATATATATATATATATATATATATATATATATATATATATATATATATATATATATATATATATATGTATGTATATATATATATATATATATATATATATATATATATATATATATATATATATATATATATATATATATATATATATATATATACATACATGTGTGCCTTTGTGTATGTATCCATTTTCCAACCATGGTATCAAAACCTGAGCCATCATTTTATGCTACGTTTTAGATGCTCTTTTTCCATTCAAAATCTATCGCCATTTAGCACGTCGTCTAAGAAAAGAATTCGTACACAAAAATAACAGACCGTATTGATTGTGCATTATTATCTATTTGCAATCATGTGAAGTCATCGGGCTGACAATCTTTTCAGAACCAATTGATTGATATTCAATATAAATATGAGTATATTGCATGTTTTACATGATCTGATATAAAAGCAGTTCTTGAAAATATCTCAAGAAAATCGCTGATAATGTTGATTATCTACTGTTACTTCAGTTTACAGATTCAAAGTTCACAAAAGTTAAGTACCCTTCGTTATGAACTTATAAAGGAGACAAGTACGTATAATTAAAATGACTGGGATTATATGCAGTACAAGGCATATAAATTCTCTTCTCTACCAAAACTACTGAAACTTTGTAAAATAAAAAAGCCTTTCTAAATATGAAAACAATATTAAAAAAAAAAAAAAAAGGAAAAAAAGAAATATTTCCGGCCATTCCGTCTTCTACTGTTCTAGCCATCGCTTATCTCCAACACTGTACACGGAATTCTAATAAAGGAATCTAGAGATTTCACTTCTTATCTGAATTTGAAGGACCATCTCAATATATCTGATAAATAGAGAATCTGCTGGAGGCTCTGCAAATAATAGGAATGATATGTGTGCGAGTGCGCAAGCGTGAAAAAAGTCCACAAGAGAGAAAAAGAGATTGCGAGTTGGGTTGCCATTCCCTTCCCCCCTTCCCCCCCAAAAAGAAAATAATGGACACAAAACCACTTTGTAACCCTATCCTCTATGCTGCTGCCTAAGGGTGCTGAGAGGTGGGGGGAGAGGGGGGGGGGGGGGTTGGAAGAGAGCCGACTTTTTTTTTTATTCGGTGTAGTTTTCGACTACGCAAGGAAGTTAAGTTTTTTTTTTCCTCTGACTGTCTGCTGTCTGCTGTCTGCTGTCTGGATTACGTAACAGCTAACGGATGGATTTTGATATAATGAGCTATCATCCTACAAGGGACCGTCATGAGATGATTGACGTTTGATCGATGTACATCTGACATTAAAGATCTATTGTTTGCCTAAATATTTGTCAATCGAATTTAATGGAAACTACTGAACTGAATTTAATGAATTGGAAAACCTTTTTTTACGACTCTCTCTGCCTGATGATTAATGTATCGTAATCAGTCAAACTTTAAAAGCTATATTTCAACGTCACCATTTTTAAGCAATGCTTCATGGTCTATTATGAATTTATTATATTTCATTTCACCTTAATCATTAAATATTTATGTGGTTTTCGTATTGTTCCATTAATATAAAGTACCCACAATGTCTTGAACTGAAAACTTATGATCACCTACTGTCACACTCTGATACCTTTTACAAACGACTGGCAGTAAAGAAGAAAATAAATAAGATAGGAATTCTGAATATCGGAATTATCAATACGGGCTGTAATATCTCTCCTGAATAAAAGACATTGGTTTCAGCGTTATTGAGGCTATTCATTCAAGTGATCACAGACTTTAAGGAAAATATTTCCAAGCAATTTCATGGAATTTTATCATTTTGATATTTGATTACACACATACTCTGACGCAAACCTGCATAAATCCACCCACTGCCTCTAGTTTAAACAAAACCTACAGTTCTTGCATAGTTTTATCCAAAGAAACATTCATTGATTGTTCATAAAAGTGAAACTTGTTCGAACAAATAGTCTACACTGGTAAAAAAGGGATAAGAATGTAAATATTTAGAAGAGATAAGGTGTTTTCATTTATAAAGCAGCAGTAGAAAAGTATAATACTGTCCACTATAGTTGGTCGATGGAGAGGCCAAATGGCAAGATCGGAAATCTCATTATTCAAAAAACTGAAATCTCTTTCAAATGTGTGTTTTACCAACTTATGCGTAAAGGGATCAAATAACACCTATTCTTGTTAGTAATATATATATATATATATATATATATATATATATATATATATATATATATATATATATATATATACACACACACACACAGACACACACACACACATATATATATATATATATATATATATATATTATATATATATATATAATAACAAGTTAAGATTTGCTGATGACATAACTTTGTTCAATGAATTATGGGAGGAATTAAAAAAGATGATAGAAGATTTGAGTGGAGAGTAAAAATGTAGGACTTGAAATGAATATGAATAAAACCAAGATAATGTTCAATGAAAATACAGAGACAACAAATACAAGTTATGGACGAACTTGTAGAGATTGTTAATAAATATTCATACTTAGGACAGAAAGTAAGTATTTCCCCGGGAAACGAGACTGAAATTAAAAGAAGGATAAGCATGGCATGGAGAGATTATGAAAAATAAATAAAATGCAAAAAAAAAAATTAATGATATGGTCCTACCAGTTTTAACTTACACATCAGAAACTTGGAGCCTTACTAAAGCCTTTGAACATAAACTAGTTATAACTGAAAGAGCAATGGAAAGAATAATGATGGGAATAACACTAACAGACAGAAAAGGACCAACGTGGATACAAGAGCATATTAAAGAAGAGGATATTCTAGCAACATGTAAGAAAAAAAGACATGGTCATTGGTAGAACATATACAGCAATGAGAATAACAGATAATAGATGAATAGTAAGAATAAGTGGGACTTATTCTCCAGTAGGAGCTGATAATGATGACGATGACATAAATACATAAATACATACACACACACACACACACACACACACACACACACATATATATATATATATATATATATATATATATATATATATATATATATATATATATATATATATATATATATGTGCGTGTGTGTGTGTGCGTGTAATTATTTAGGTGGTTTACGGCGCACATTTTGAAATTTTTTTTTTTCGCCAAATTAATTTCGTTTTTTTACCCCCATCACTGACTTGGTGTTTTTCGGTCTAGGATATTGAAAATTGGCACAGGTGTTTCCATATTATCCTGTTTCCATATTATCCTATTTCATTGTTAAGGTAACCATAAGAACTCAGGACCTGTGTACATGTTAAAGGCAGTTTTGTTATAATGTTTTCCTATGAAGTTATTTTTTAATATTTATAATAATCAGTAAATATCATCCTTTTTTCCTTAACTCGGAACATGATATTAAGGAATGATTAGTGATCAATGTCCAAGTTTCAGTTTTTTTTTAATATCTTTAATAAGGGAGTTATTTGATCCGGGTACCGGGTTACCGATGGCGGACCACAAATTCAAGGTTACTAACGCAGGATGCGCTTGAGGTACGCTGAATGTATGTTACTCGTAAGTCAAGTACGCTTCTCACACGGTGAAATCCATTTGGCCTTCTAAAGTGACCGAATGGAACGCGAAAGATGAACGTGTGTCTAACAAGTGAGTAACGTAATGATCTTATTTCTTACGACTAAGGAACATATTTAATGTATCTATAATTTATTCCTAGCATGCTCTTAGCATATGAAAAATTTATTTGTACACATTTCCGGTGTATGGGGGTTATATAAGATTCCCCGGAGGCTTGCCTTTGAATTGGAGATATGAATATAGCATCGGCAGAGGTACCACATCTTGAGAAGGACCAGGTTGGACAGTAACATCTTAAAAAGGGTCAGCTTGGATAGTAGGATGAGGAGGACCAGCTTGGACAGGAGGATTAGAAGGAGGAGGAATAGGAACTTTGTTAACAGCTGAACTAGTAGAAGAAGCAACAGCATCAGATTTGTGTGCATGTTTAGGGGCAGGTACAGGAGGAGAAGAAGGTGGCTCATCAGAAATTTTCACTTTCTCGGCTCAGCGTTTCAGCATCCTTACAGTTTAAAGTCTACTGGCAGAATGACGAAAATCGGAATTTCCGTGCTTTTACAGCCGCACTCACAGTATGTTCTTCATATGTTAGACTGTCGTTACTAGTACGTTTTCCATACATTCTGCGTACATTTCCATACGTTACTCATACGTCAGTATACGTCCAATGAAAATACCCATTACCTCTCATGCACTCACATCAGTTGACATATGCTATAAACAGAAGTACCTGTTTCTCTTGGTCATAAGATAAAGAAACGCTTGCCTTTTTCAATTTTGCATTATGTGTCTGTACTGCAATAACACACCCATAGTGTATCAGCAGTCTCCGTATTGCTGCATACTTTCTCTGCAGTCTCCGTGTATAAAATTGACAAAAATCTGTATTTTTTCCATACTTCCCCGCGCATACTCTAGGCAGCTATCAACGGCATCCCAGTTGATAGGGGAATATGGGGAAATGGCTAAGTGAAAGAGCCATAAACATATGCATGATATCATGAATGGATTAGATATAGGTGAAGTCAGTGGTAGGACATATGATGTAAGCATAAGATTGTTGGAAAAAAGATTAAATTCTGAATAGAATATGCGTCTGATTTTGGCTAATTATTCAACAAGGATATAAATGATAGTAAAGAGAAACATCATGACGTAACTGAAGGTTGAGATTCAATAGGTAAAATCATATGCTTTAGCATTTGATTTTCTAAAGAAAATCAACCTGAGCTATCTCTCTAAAGGGCAAAAAACAATAAGTGTTGGAGATTTGGTCATTTTGAATCCCGCAAAAATTTATGGTTCAAACTTCATAATAGTTTCAGGGTTTGGGGTCAGGGGACGGGGGCACATGCCGGTATGGGTGGCTACCCTGGGAAAACTTGAAATCACGTAGCACGTGCAATTGAAATTTCCCATGTTAAGTCGAGGGGACTTTTTTCGAAAAATACTTAAAGTTGATTTGCTGAAAATTTTATTGTTAGATTTCGCTTGAACTCCATGAAGTTACAGGCAGACCCTCGGCTACCACGTGACATAGGCCGTATATCAGGCAAAACTCGAACTTACTTGCCACGTGGGAAGTGTGTAGGTACGTGCACGGCCGGAAATTGCGTCATCGGACCACTGGCCACCCCCTGGCATACGAACAGTGCAACCCGGGGGCACCAAACCGGTGCAGCCAGCAAGTGGACAGAACAGGAATCCAGCACTCCCCACCAGGTGTCGCACGTGCACTTGCACATACAGCCAGGGGGCCCCGTATATAGGGGTACGATTTACGAGGTTTACCAAGATTTGGGATCAAAGCCCATTTATTCGAAAATGGGTCATAAGATCTCGGTTTTACTTCCGATGGGGATAAGACCTACTGTCATCTACCACATACCATGGGTCGCATCTCTTGGATAAATCTTTTGCACGTGGCATGTGCGCGTCTGTCGTCACCTGTACTCCCGGTAATTGTGACATTGGCACAACGGGCGACCCAGTGGCTTCTGAATGGTGCAACCCAGGGACACCAAATTGGTACAGTCGGTGAGGGGACAGAACAGGCTTCTTACAACCCTAACCAGGTGGCGCACATGCGCATGCAGGAGCACCCATACGGCCACCTATATAGGGTTACGCATTACGGGGATAACTCAAACCTGGGGGCCCCTAGCACCCCTACAGATAGTAATGGGACCCAGTGCCTGTGTGGGGTATCCACCGGGGTCTTTCATTCCGGAGATTTGTGGGGGTAAGCGGAAAATTGTGACATTTTGGTACTGTTGTAAAAATGGCTCACTTTGTGTGTGCCCTGTTTGAGAATGAGTAGACTCGTATTGACCTCTACCCATGTTATTATGGCAGATGACATGCTCTTTCAAACGGTATACTCGCAGCTTGTTGCTACCTCATACATGGTGCGTGCTACGCAGGGCCCAGCGATCACGTTACCTCCCGAGATTTTGCATTCCAGACCCCGTGTGGATAATATATGTCCCATTTGGAGGCGAATGCTTCAAGCCAGGACGTCCAAATTGGTATCGTTGAGCCCCACACGACACGGGCTCTCCATCTGTGACAAACTTATTCATCGCTTTTGTAAGAGTCACGGGTTCAAATCCCAGCAAAGCCAAAAAATACATTTTGCCTCTAAGTTAGCCAAGAGGAGGGATAAAGCAGTATAGGTGTGAAGGTGTAGCGTTGCTCGTATAGGCCCCACCTTCCCAACCCGGCCGACGTGTTGGGTTTGCCTGCATTCTTTTTTGGCTAACCCCGGCTGACCGTTGAGGGCTGCACGAGGCATATCCCGTTTCTAATGCGTCTAAAATGGACATCAAAAGGGGGGGCCCATACTTCTGGATTGTATGTTCTATGAGTTCTGGACAGTGCAAATGTCTGAAAAATTTTCCATATTCAAATACCATTGTGTCGTGTTGACAATAAAACAAGCTTCATTGCTTCAAAGTTGTACTGTTTTATTAAAGCCTGTCCAGGGCGGCGCCTGATGTCATTCTACCTCTTCGTGGTGGTCGTTGGTAACAGGTTGAGGGCATGATTTGTTTCAAATGAAGGAAAAGTTTTTTGAAATTAAATATTATAACCATTATATATATTTACTCGGTAATTAGTTTTTTGTGTTCTAAACATCAGTGTGGAACATTACCTCACCCTGGCTAAGAGAATGACAAAAGAAACGCTCTTCAATTTGATTTTGTTAGTGATAGGTGATTTCCATTTCATACCCATAAAGGTTTAATCTTTTCTTACCTTTATTCACTCTTATAAAAAACAAGTTCAAGTGTTTATTTTAACAAGTTGAAGTGTGTGTTGTGTAAATCGCGAGAGAGCAAGAAAAGAAGTTTTAAATGAACAATGTAGAAGACAGCTGGCTGGTCAGCTTGCTCGGAGGTACAAGAGTTAAGAGGAACATCGCTGTAATGGAGCAACAAAATGGGATTTAAAGGTCCAATTTTGGTTAAACAATGCTGGCAGTATATAGGAAGGTACATAATGTCTTAACAGCCTATCTTTGGTTTAAATATTTCTGTACTTTGATAATGAAAGCTTGGATGTTGAGCACACTTATTTAGTTTTCTGTTGCTGTATACTTTTGTCCAGGGTGATGCCCTGGACAAAACGCTACAGCAATTGTGGTAAACATTTCGATATGTAATTTGCGCCGTTTCGTTGTGAGGCATATGTTGTATTCTGTTCCATTTTTGTTAAATAAAGTATTCAAAATCAACGTATGGTTTTATGTTGTGAGACTAGACAAACGATCATACATATTTATGAGGATTTTTTTCTTTGGTGGACAAAAACATAGCATTCGCTTGTAGCAATAAACATGGTACGATACATGTTCTTGCAATGAATGTTCAAGTACTTCATATCGCGCACATTTTCACGGTAACATCAAGTTAAAGACACATGACAGCTTAACGTAAATACAATATCGTAGTTTCTAAAACAGATGTGCAATATCTTAAGCAAAGCAAAAATCTTTTCAGTTGGCGGAATGCCTCATGAATGTAAGGCTGTTGTATGTTGATATTTTTGAAAAATGGCCGATAAACCCTATGGAAGAAATTTACTGAAAATCGAACCTGAAGAAAAAAACTTTTCATGATCTTTAAATTGTTGGTTACACCCGCAAGTATTGTTGGTTAACGGTGATATGTTACAAATGTAGTGGGACACATTACCTTAATTTATGCCAAATAATTTCTATTCCATTTCTTTTTCATCTCGTCACAGTGAGGTAGAGAAGAGAAAATATCATTTTGGCGATTGTCGACATGTTTATTTGTGCATACTACGAACCTACCACGTAAAAGGTGGGACGGCCAACTTAAAATGACCAAATTATGCGACATGTGACATGTCTAACCACAATTAGCCAAGAAATGCAATCTCAACTTTCGGTTCGCAGCGCTCCCCAAAAGGCTCCGCCCGCAAGTACTGAAAGAATTTAATAAGGCTTAAAAGGTGAGAAAGTTTAGGAACTGTGAGCTGGCCAAAATTAGGTGATTGAATGTAAACAAAAATGATGGTGCAATGAATAATGATATGAATTTTGAAATTACAGCAATCAATTTATATGAATTTCGATTAACTTTGAGGGATGGCTATAGAATGAGAGAAAATGCAATTTGCAGAATAAGTGATATAAGAAAGGTAGTAGGAATTGTGGAAAAAAAACCCTGAAAAAAAAACTTTGATTGTATATGGAAGCTAAGGTGCTTGTACATGAGTGATTTTCGAGCCAATTCACTTTGAAGGAAGGGAAGTGTGGATGATCAATGTAGAAGCTGATGATGTAATTGATTATCTATGGAT
>NC_090769.1:40655357-40677857 GCF_036898095.1 Palaemon carinicauda
CATGTCTAAGGATTATGAAGCACGAAGTAGGAGATGATGAATGGAGAAGTGTTGAATTAAAAGGTCAAGATAGAGACGACTGGCGAAATCTAACCAAGGCCCTTTGCGTCAATAGGCGTAGAAGGATATGATGATGATTTTTTTTTTTTTTTTTTTTTAAACGGTGTGTTGGGCAGGCTTAATAGAAGTGCCATGGATGCCTGGTGGTTTATCAAGAGGTTGTCTTTTCCTTATCTGTTCCGTTTTCTTTTCAAAACCATTCTTACTGTCTTCCCCTCAGTTAAAGTGGCTATCCTGGAGGGTATTTTGCCTTACATGGTGTATCGGCTCCTCCATGGTGACCAGTTTTTCCCACTTTTTCTCTATAATCTATCGGTTTTATCAATCACTTTACTTATATTTTTGTACATATTGTTTTTGTCATCATTCTTTTTAATTTAGTTGTTAAGTATGGTGTATCTTTTTTATTACCATTAAATCCTATGCTGTCTGGAGTCACTGAGTGAAATCCGGGACCAGTACTCACAGGTCTGGTAACTGCTTGGACCTCATATACACTGACTCCCGTGGTTTTATAACAAGCAAGGTTGGTTCTCCCTTTGGGACATCTTATCATACCTTGATTTTATTAGTAGTGAAGACTGAGCAGCCTGCCTCTGATGTATCTTGCTTATATAAGATTTATATGAAATCTCAAGCAGACTGGATTGGGATTTTCAGTGATCTTTAGGGCTTAAATTGGTCACAATTGTATAGTAGTGTTGATCCTGTTGTCCCTTTGAATGAGAATCTAGTCAACATAATTGATATATGTATCCATTCTCATGTACTAAGGAACCAAGTGAAGGACAAAACATGGTTCAATGAAGATAGTAAACGTGATTATTTGAAGGATGCCTATCACCTTTTTGGCGTAGATGTTACAGTTCTTCCTTTACTTAAACCAGATGGCTCTGTCACTCACTGTGCAAATGAAAAGGCAATCCTTTTGGATGATGTGTTTGACAGTAAACAAAGTAATGAGAAACTCCAACTTCCTCATTCCTGTTTACTCGAGGCTAAACCAACTAGTTTAGCCTTTTGATTTCGTGAAATTA
This sequence comes from Palaemon carinicauda, assembly GCF_036898095.1. Classification (NCBI taxonomy): domain Eukaryota; kingdom Metazoa; phylum Arthropoda; class Malacostraca; order Decapoda; family Palaemonidae; genus Palaemon; species Palaemon carinicauda. Next base: position 40,656,455 of record NC_090769.1, read on the forward strand.
AAGCTCTCTTGTAGGACCTTGATGGTTATGGAGGTGTAGACCTTAATGGTATTTTTCCTTTGTTTTTTATCAAGACTGCAGGTTTTTTAGCCACAAAGTTATCTGTTATTTTCCCCATGTTAGCAAGAATAGGAGCTTTTAGCACTTGTTGGAGAATTGATAATGTTATTAGACTATGTCAATGTGTTTGTGGTAGCTTAAGTCCAAGTGATTACCACCCAATTCCCATAACTCCCATATTATCTAAAGTTTTTGAACGTCTTTTGGCATAACATCTTAATAGGTTTGCTGTTCCCTAGTTTGTAATCTGGTTTTCGTGAAGGCCTTGGAGCATGTGAGGCCCTTCTTACAATATCCAATGATGTACAGAAATCCATTGATTGTGCTCAGGAAGTTTAGCTAGTTTAGCTTTTCGATCTCGTGAGATTAAAGCTCTGTTGATGGACCTTGATGCTTATGGAGGTTTAGACCCAAATGGTATTTTTCCTTTGTTTTTTTATAAAGACAGCAGATTTCTTAGCTCCAAAGTTATCTGTTATTTTGCGCAAGTTAGCAAGAAGAGGAGCTTTTAGCACTTGTTGGAGAATTGGTAATGTTATTCCTCTATGTAAATGTGTTTGTGGTAGCTCAAGTCTCACTGATTACCGCCCAATTTCCGTAACTCCCATATTATCTAAAGTTTTTGAACGTCTTCGGGCAAAACGTCTTAATAGGTTTGCTGAAGGTAATCATATACTCCCTAGTTTGCAATTTGGTTTTTGTAAAGGCCTTGGAGCATGTGATGCCCTTCTTACAATCTCCAATGCTGTACAGAAATCTCTTGATTGTGGTCAAGAAGTTCGTATGATTGGCCTTGATTTTAGTGCTTCCTGTGACCGTGTTAATCATGAGGCCCTTGTTTTCAAACTCGAACAGTTGGGAGTGGGTGGGTTGTTTCTTAACATCATAATTAGATTTTTAAGTAATAAATCGCAAAGAAGACTTGTTGTTGATGGGAACCATAGTGAGTATAGGAATACTATATCTCGTGTTCCTCAGGGTATTGTTCTTGGCCCATTACTTTTCCTACTATATACACATAACATATGTTTTGGCCTAGAAACCAAGCTTGTTGCATATGCAGATGATGCTTCATTCTTTACATCAATTCCATCTCGTGAATGTAGATCTGGGGTCTCTGAATCCCTTAATAGAGATCTAGCTAAAACTAGTGCATGGTGCAAATTATGGGCATGAAGTTGAATAATGATAAAATTCAAAATATGATTGTGAGAAGGTCAAGGACAGTGGCTCCTAAACATCCAGATCCTAGCATTGATAATGTTTCTTTAACTCTGTATGATTCTTTTAAAATTTTAGGTGCGATTCTCGACAGCAAGTTCACTTTTGATAAACTCATTATATCTGTGTTTTCTTCAATTGCACAAAAAAATTGGCCGATTAAGAAAGTCTTTCAAGATTTTCGGTGGTCATTGTATTCTGGAAAATTGTTTTCATTCTTTCATTCTACCTTGTTTCGAGTATTATTCTCCTGTCTGGTCTTCAGCTGCTGATTCTCATCTTATTTTGTTGGACAGCAATTTACGTTCTATTAAATTTCTTATTCATGATCTAAATATTAATCTCTGACACCGTCGTTCAATTAGTTCAATGTGTATGTTGCAGAAGATTTTTCATAATCAGATCATCCTTTACATTCAGGTCTTCCCAGACAGTTCTATTCTGTTCGTAATACTAGACATACAGTTAATTCTAACAGTCAGGCCTTCTCCATCATGAGGCTCAATACTACACAGTATTCTAGAAGTTTTATTCCACCTGTGACCAAGTTGTGGAATGATCTTCCTAATCGGGTGGTTGAATCGGTAGAACTTCAAAGGTTCAAACTTGCAACAAATGTTTTTTTTTTTTTTTTATGTTGAAGAGGCTGACATGTCTGTTTATAGTTTATATATGAAATATTTGTTTTGATATTGTTACTGATATTGAAACATTTTACTTTAATTGTTCATTATTTCTCATATCGTTTATTTATTTCCATTCCTCTCTAGGGTATTTTTCCCTGTTGGAGCCCTTGGGGTTATAGCATGAAAAGACAATATTCGTAGATTAACGAACTAAGAAAATTTGCTGTTATAAACTGGTATATGACCATAAACAGACGTGAGTAAAAAGACATGTCTGAGGCATTTGTCCTGCATTGGATAACAAACTTACCAATCATCTATAACTGTGATGGTTTGATTTCGATTCTAAGAAAATCTATTCAATTTGAGAATAATATTGAAAACAGAGTACGAATCAACTTTTATATCTCCTTATAACCTTCATTTCTACTTGGCACTAAGGTTCGAATCCGTGGAAAAATAATAATCCCAATAGTCTGTGATTCCATGGCAGACTGAATTCGATACTAAAAGATATTTACAGCTTATTTGAATAAATAAAAATCAGGAGTATTAATAATAAATTGTCATATAACAGCCAAGTGTTACAAACATTCCAATTTGCCATTATTGTGGAGACGGTTTGACTTCAGTTCTTAGTACATATCCTGAATTCGACAGGAATATATATGGTGGGGTTAAAATCAACTCTTATCTCTCCCTACAGCCGAGTGGTCAAGTCCACCGTCAACCCCTATTTCTAATTGGAGCTTATGTTTAAATCCTTGGCTGGGTAAAAGTACTATACTCAGTTTTTTTGTTTTTCTTTTCTTTTTTTAACCGGTGCAATATTTGAATTTTACTCACAGGGATGCCGTTTTAGCTCGGAAAAGTTTCCTACTTAGTGACTGGTTGCAAGTATTTTCGTCTGAATAGCATCATTGTTTTCAAATAATTACCAATGTGAATCAAAAGTTAATTAATAACCCAAATTTCTCCCTCAGATATATTTTTTGTCCATGAATAATTTTAAGGAATAAAGAGATTAGAGTATTATGACTGTTGGTATAAATTTAATAACAATGCTCGCTGAAGTCAATAATAGGATCTTGCTATGGGATTAATGCTACCTGAATTTGTAACTTTTCACAACTAATAACACAAATTGCAGTAAATTACACTATGCATAAGAAAAACCGGCTATTATTAACTTTCTTTGAATACCAGAATCTATTAAAAACCTGGACTTAATAGAACTCCAAATTGAGTAAAAACTCGCGTGAAGATTAAAGGAACATCCTACTGTCAGAGAAATTTCCTAGGACAATGTAATACCGTGTATATCTATATATATATATATATATATATATATATATATATATATATATATATATATATATATATATATATATATATATATATATATATATAGTAGGGATACTTTTAACGTCGTGAAAGTGTTTGTGTATCGCCATGGTACTAGTTAGAGCCGCCCATACCAGGATGGTTTGCTTTGACCGATAAGACAAAAGTCACCCACAATCACCAATCTGCAGTTGGCCAGCGTGGTGAAGAAAACATGAATGATGACTTATCTGAGCCCTTCATCCTGCAGAGGACAAGAAATGGCTGCATTTCTTGTTGGTATTGAGACATATATATATATATATATATATATATATATATATATATATATATATATATATATATATATATATATATATATATATATATATATATATATATATATATATAATCTATATATACATATATACTCACACACACACACACAAACACACACACACACACACACACACACACACACACACATATATATATATATATATATATATATATATATATATATATATATATATATATATATATATATATATATGATAATTTTTTTGTACATTTAGACGTGTTTTCATATTTAGAGAAAGATTGATGAAAAGCTGAGAGATGAACAAGCAGAATTTAGAAAAGGTAGAAGTTGCACTGATTAAATTTTCATTTTGAGACATGTACAGCAAAGCGTAGAATATAGAAATCCCCTTTTGATGGTATTTGTGGAAAATGAAAAAGCCTTTGATAGTGTGAACCGGCCAATTTTGTAGAGAGTCCTACGTTATTATGAAATTCCTCTTAAATATGTAAATTTTGTTAAGTCTGTTCATGAGAATAGCAAGTGCAAAGTTATTGTTAATGGAGTCTTATCAAATAAATTTCCGGTGAATAGCGGAGTAATCCAAGGAAATGTGTTGTCACCTTTATTGTTTATCCTCATCAAGGATTTTGTAATGCTTAGAACAGTCAGAGACGGTGGAGAAGGATTGGACTGGATTGGTGAGAGGAATTTAGCAGACCTAGAGTATGCTGATGAAGCTGTCCTTGTTAGCAGAACACCACAGGATTTACAATGCTTGCTTACAAGATGCATGAAAAATCACACGAGGTCAGGCTGAAGATAAATAGAAGAAAGACAGAGAAGATGAGAACGGAGTAGGCTATGGAAGATGAAATGTCATTAGAAGGAGGGAGGATTAATGAGGTAGAATTTACGAGCTGTGATCTGGAACACAGGGTCTTTAGAAATAAAGTTTATTGAAAGATTAAAAAAGCAAATCAGACAATGGCTAGGTTAAGTTAAATTTGGAAATCGCCTGAAATTACATATAAAAATCAGACTATGTATCAGTTTAGTGAGATCCGTGTTACTCTATGGGCATGACGATGATACAATATCCAATAGATTTAGTAGATTTGAGAACAAAGCCCTCAGAAGAATATTGGGAGTTAAATGGCAGAAAAGGATTATAAATGAGACTATAAGAGAGTTTACTCGAGCGCCATATGTGGATGACATCATGATGAGGGTTAGATGGAGATGGTTTGGACATGCTCTTCGCACTCCCCAAGAGAGATTAGTTCACCAAACGTTCAGCTGGGGTCCACTAGGTAATAAGCGTGGGAGGAGATGATGATAATGATGATATATATATATATATATATATATATATATATATATATATATATATATATATATATATATATATATATATATATATATATACATATATATATATATATATATATATATATATATATGTACATATATATATAAATTATATATATATATATATATATATATATATATATATATATATATATATATATATATATATATATATATATATATATATGCATGATTTCAATACTTAAAATGTTTACAATGAAGACCTAAAGTTTTTAACAAATTCTTCAGTTCAAAATCAATAATAACCAACACAATTAAAGAGTTCTAATTTACCCATCACCATTATAAAGAAAAGCAATTGCCTTTTGAGTATATAAAAAATCAAATAAACTTTTTTATCAGTCAAACTTTGTACTTCAAGGTACTGTTACCAATTCTGAAATATGATATTAACCTATAACATTGATCTTCAGTTGACGTGAACTGTTGAAAAACCTACAAAACGGAGAAATTTAAACCATATCTGGAATTCACTGGAAGTTTTTCTTTAAGAGTAAATGAATGGCACAGTAGCTTAATGCACAAAAATAATATTTTCGTTCCACCCAAATATAAGACCATATATGAACCTTGCTTTGGGCCATATACAGTGCGCTGCTGTTTAAACACTTGGCTGGATATGCTGTTTGCTTTAATTCTTTCTCTTCCTCGAGCTAATTACATGACCTAAACAAATACTGCTTCAGAATGCCAGTCTGTTTTCTTCGCAATTTAAATGAAACTGAGTAATGGAGATCAAGGTAAGACATTCTCTCTCTCTCTCTCTCTCTCTCTCTCTCTCTCTCTCTCTCTCTCTCTCTCTCTCTCTCTCTCTCTCTCTCTCTCTCTCATCAATTTGTTTGTTTTTTCCATTAATGTTTCCTCAAATTAGGTCTTATTGTGTTTACGAATGTAAAGGGTTCTTAGTTTTACTTGATCCTGATTAAACTGTTGTTAAGAAACTGAAGTGATAATATAACTTTGATTGTGCTTGGACTGTCTATAGGAACTGAAGTGTTAGTAACTGTAAGCGTGGTGCAATTCTGTGTTTGAATTGCTTTAAATGAAGAGCTCTGTAACCAAAGTATAATCGCTATATAGTCACTTGGTCTAACTACTCAGTAGTGTATACTTTTAATTAACATTCAGTTATGAAATGAAGCGTTACTAAATAATTTGATAGAAAGCAACTGTATGATTTAGACACGTGCTCTGTACGTAACAGCCCATAAACATCCTTTGTATTTCTTAAACAGAAAACAGTAGGTGAGTGTGGAGCGTAATGAAAATTATCTGATTATTTTATGTTACGTGAAATTAATGCTTGGTGCCTCTTTATATGTACCAGATAGTAAATCCGTAAGAATTATCTATTCTATTATTTTTGTGATAAATTACTATTTTTTTTTGCCATCCATATTATTTAGTTTTCTAACTTTTTTTTATAACTTTGTTACTATCTCGAATATAGTCACTACTTACTCTTAAAACTAATTAAGTCGTATACTTAAAACAACTCTTTAGGTTAGAAAATTTCAGATTATTGATTATCATGACTGCCTCTGAACTAGTAAAACAAAAAATCTAACACCCAGCACCATTACACTGCCATTAATTAGGGTAAAAATGGGGAAAACATAACATGATATAGCTAAATAACTTTGCCAGTTGGTGATATGACTAAAATTAGAGTGGTGTTAGAGATGATGGATGAAATTCGTTCTATCATGTGATCAGCATCCCGCACAGAAGTTTTGGCCTTTAAATGGGTACCATGCTAGTCCTAGAAGTGCTGAGCCAGCCCGACTATGAGGACCCATGCCATTTTTCAAGGCTACTGGAACACATCGTGTCTTCCTTGTGGCACATTGGACGCACATTTTAGTAGAAATATTAGTTAATTGTTCTTATATTAGTATAGCCTAGTTATAAACACTACATTATAGAGATTTCTAATATGCTTTTCATTATTAAAGTGAAGTTTAAAAGACAAAAATTACAATATATCAACTTTGTATAACTTTAGTATAGCATGCTGATACATGATTACTTTTAGTGGCCTTTTCAGTGGTTTATAAGACAGCAATTACAACAATATCTACTTTTTGTCAATTCAGTATAGCCTAGTACTATATGAAATCTTTATTGAAATTTTCAGTGGTTTATAAGACAACAATGTGATCGTTTTAGCAATGCCTAGAGATAAGAAAATCTGTACGAGCTTTTCAGTAGTAAGGCATCAATTACAATATTTACTTCTTGTCAATTTAGTGGAGTTATATTTATAGAAAAAATAGCAAAAAATATACTCCTGATATGAATATAGGAGTATTTTTACATCTATAAGTAAGCATGTGACTGCAAAATATGATAGTGATGCCTATAACTAATGTTTTGTTGTTTTCTCAGTTTCTAACAACGTTTCTATTCCAGTGGGGATGCCAACCTTCAGCTGGTGAGTTAAAATAGCCGATTTCTATTGTCTACTGATAGTATTTATAATGATTTGTATTCATAAATTACACTGAATCATATGGCGTTCTACCCGTTTACTTTATCAATCTTATGAATGTATTTATTGAGAGTGCCTACCTAATTTTCATATTGATAAGAGTTACTTATCTTATCATCTTTCAATAGTTTCTGTGATTCTTGTGAATCTCAAGCACTTCCAAGAGGTGGATACCCATTCCAAGGCGAAAAGGGATGACCCACCACTCCAAATAAAGAAGGCCAAAAGACCTAGTGCCATGCAGAAGAAATGGTTGTGAAAGGAAGAAGACCTGTTCCCTCATCTGGCACATTTAGGTCATGGCTATGTTGTCTTTTGTGGAGTTCAATGTGTACCAAACAAGAAGAATGTGGGGACTACCTTCTCCAACAAGATTCATTAAATGATCGTGCTTATTAGCATTATCATAAACATGGGTGTTATACATCTACATAGTATAAATGATTACTAGTCACACCCGACAAAAATGCATCAGATGGTTGATGTAATATCATCAGTAAGGGTTGGGCTGATGTGACCAATTATACATTCAAGAACCAATAAAAATGCCTCCACCACCACTGATTCTTTAAGATTCGGCCACTCTTAAAGTCTTTCCCTAAAGTGTTTCAGAATGTGGCAAAGACTCCGACGCAATTAGTGCATGAGGTCATAGTAGCCTACAGGAGGACCAAGGCTGGATTATTATGGCAGTACATCTAGAACAGGCCTTACAAGTAGGGTTACAAGCTGTTTTGCAGGGCTAGTATTCACGGCTTCATGCAAGGTATCCTCTTCTACTAAGGAGTTGTGTGCCCCTAAGGCTACCAGCAAGACAATTATAATCTCTGTCAAGATTCTGAAGAAAAAAAAAAATACACCAGTCTTCCTTTTATGCAGACAACTGTTTTATGAGCATTGGTCTAGTGGAGTACGTCAAAGAATATTTCAGTTGTTGATATATGGACAATGTAAGAACCAACAGGAACAGTTATACTTCTGTCAAAGAGATAGACATGAAATCAGTTCCATGGGGAGAAATATAATTCCTACGGTACTTATAGGATCTCTGCCTTATGGTGGAAGGATTACAATGTTGTTATTGTACTTTAGCAGGATGCTGGGATAGCATTAGTGAAGAATTCTATGGGAAAAAGGGTGCAGTGGGAAAATGGGGGACATTAACAAGTTGCAAAGCTAACCCACCTCTACAAGATTCATATACAGACAAGGCAATGGTACATCAAGTTATGTGGATACATCATGTGCCTATGCATTTGCAATGCCTGGTTGTTGTGTAGGGGAGAGTGCAAGCCCAATCCTCAAGAACTTCTGGCTTGAAATCTCTTGAGTTGCAAAATGCAAAAAGACCATGACATCAAGAGTAACGCCTATCTTTTATAGGAAAAACGCTCTAAAGTGCCAAAGTGGGGACAGCCAGTTATTTTTTTTTATTTATTTATTTTTTTTTTTTTGATAGAGAAATCTGCAAGCTCGCTTGAAAGAAGGATGACACACAACATATGTAATGGATGTGCACCGTCTGCTAAGTGGTCTTCTACTTATTGGACACCAGGAAATATTTAATCCACTCCAAAAACCAAAGACAGTCCCAACCCTCCTAACCCAGTGTAGCAGTAGTGTCAGAAGACTCAAGGTACCCGATTTTCCCTCATTGGCTTGTCATACCTAAGGGTTTTTTTTTTTTTTTTTTTTTTTTTTTTAACTGTAATGCTGTTTATTTCTTTTCAATATATGCTTGATTATTTTTCGGAGTGTTATTTACTAGCGTGGTCATTCTGGTGTTTTACATTTTGGCTATTTTTCTTTTTTTAAAGGATATTTTTGCATATCTTATTTTCCTTACATGAATAACTTGGCGTTTTAAATGTTTCTATCTAAAAGCTTTTCTATTTAATTTTAGGTTATCCAGCTTTTTAACAAAACAAGTTAGATAGCTGCCATTATATATAAAAACAGATTTAAAGGCAGCTTTTATTTTGATAGGTAATTTTAAGTTATTTACCTGTCAAAATAAACACCCATTAGACAACTTTCATTGCACACAAAATATAATTTATACTACTTTAATCAATTTTGTATCTTTTCCTTTTTTTAGTCCTTGTTTTATATCTGTACTTCTCTGGTCCGTTTTATTTTTAGATTTCCATTAAATGGATCTATTTACGTAATTGACATATGCAATGCACACAATCCTTCCTTTATGTTTTGGCGATGTGAAGCTAAAACTGTTTTTAAAAGAAAAATCCGAGAAAAAACAGGGAGTGATCAAGGTTATTAACGAGCCCTGTCGCAGTCTCACAATAGTATTAATTAAATTTGTTTTAATTAAAAGAGCGATAGAGCAACGGAAACCTTACACAACTGCTTAGCAAATTTCAGGCAGGTTATGGAGCCATATCACGCCGTAAATCTAATAAAAGCACTACCAGAAGACAATGTAATAAAATGCAGAAGGCTCCCGCAAATCATACAAATGTGTTTGCTCATTAAACTAATATATCAATAGTAAATTTACGAAGCTTATGACCAAAGGAAAAAACAATTCCTGATTTCAAGCAGCGGTTCCTCGTATAACAGAATTTTAGTTTTTGGAAGAAAAACTTGGGTTTAAGAAATTCTACGTGATTTTGACACATGGTAAGGGACTGGAACTTTTAATTTAGTACCGCCATATTTTTTTTACAATTATACGTTATATTGTCCAAGAAACTTGAAGAATTTTATTCTGTTATTTACGTACACCAGCTTAATATCTAAAAGGTAACGTATTTTAAACTAATAGACCTCATAAATTTAGCCTTTCCAAAAGTTAACCATAAAAGCCTACTTTGTTCAATATCAGCGCTGATGGAAGATTTTTCCAAGCACATAAAAAATAATGCTTTTTTAATATCAGTCATCTTAGGAGTATGGAAATGTGCCATTCTTACAAAAATTATGCAGAGTTTGCTCTTAAAACTATAATGGTACTTTCTATGTGCTTTGCGTCCGTGACTAATATTCACATCTTCGTGGATACTCTTCCAGAGTTTATGCCAGATGAACTAGGTTACTAGGGGAATTATTAAACGGGTTTGAGGTCAGTTATATAGGCGGGCCAAAACATAGGAAAAAAAAGTAAAACATCATCGCTCGCTTTGAATTTATTCTTAGAATCTTTAGCAAAGGAAATCAAATGAGAATGATAAAAAAAAAAAAAACAATCACACTGAGGAAGCCGGCGGACAAATCAATGCAGAACTTGGAATGCATCATCCTTTAATTTGGTGATTTATAACGAAATTAAACAAGCACAAATAAGGAAGGGTTGCATAACTACGAGTCATTCTCCATAACACAAGCTAAAATATATCTAAAGGCAGATGAAAGAATAAGGAGAATAGTGTCCAATTATGGAGCAAGAGAGCCATTAGAATACTTGTGAGGCTTAGCGCATAACTTAGAATTCGTGACTTCTGTTCCATAATTCCTTTTAATTTACTCTGTACTATCTTTACCTAATATCAATAATTATCAAATTTTCATTCATAGCATTTTGTGCGTGTGTCATAAAAGCATACTCCAAAATATCGTCTCATGAAGATGTGCGCCACATAGTCCAATGCAAAACAAACATATGACAAAATATTCTCTGCACAAAAATCTACGCATATACTTTTTTATGTTCTGTCTGTGGTTGTGGCACTTTAGTAAGTTACTAAGAAATTGTCATTTATATATTCCGTTTGTGTATTTGCCACTTTTGACTTGTATTATGTAAGGTCCTTTAGTAAGATAATAACAATAACTCTAAATTTTAATGTCTCGTTTGTGTTTGTAAATGTTACCTGGTAAATGTATGCTGATACATTATAGCACTAAAATTTACTTTTATTTTAGTAAAAATTCTGTCTAACTATTGAAAAATTATATGAAACATCTTTTTGACAAAATTTAGACAATAAAAAGAAATGTGCTAAGAGAAGGGCATCACTGTCTTAAGTACTTATATTTGAAGTAAACAATCTTACAAATGTCTATATAGGTAACGAGAACTAATAGCCAGATAGGCATTGTGTTTCCCAGTAAGCCGAGCGAGTAGCGAGCAATGGTTATATTTTTTGGTGCAACGTTGCAACGTAGAGGTGCTCAGATTAAAAAAAAACACACACACAAAAGTAAAAATGTCTTAGAAACGCCTCATTATAAACAAACTTGGTAGTTTCTTTCCTTAAATATTCCTATTGGTGTCAGCTGAAGGGTTATAACAATCCAGGTCCAGCGACAAATGAGTAAATCCTAATGGCCGACTAAAATTTCCTGATTTGCCTTGACGATCACTACGCCAACATACTCTGTTTCTTAAAAGCTAATCTTCAGAAATATGAATGGCAAATCTATGTGAATGATGGTCTTTGGAAATAAAAATAATTTCGAAGTTCTTGTTGGCAATAAACAATAATATGGCTACCCAAATGATTAAGATAAATACAAAATAAGAAAGAAATAAAAAATTTCAATCCTCATGACCTAGTGAATCCTAAAAAAAAAAAAAAAAAAAAAAAAAAACCGCCCGTTCCTTGCCAAGTAACACCCTATAACGAATGTCTGCAATCAACCCTACGATTTAAAGCCATTAATCCAATGGTTCCGTAGGCGCGCTTCATTAGATAACTCTTCCAGCCCCAAATGGGATCCAGTATCCGGTGCAAGATTGAAGCTCGTTTGCTACTTACAATGCCTGACACGTGAAATGTTTCTTACTTGGTGGCTATTATGAGTTTATTCCACATTAATTATCTGTTAAATCAAGTGAGTAAACAGTTTTAAGATGTCATGTTTTTTTTCTCTCATTGGCATATATATATATATATATATAATATATATAACATTCTCGCACACATTTAAATGTTGAATAATTGTTAGCAGAATACGAAATATGGAGAGGGTGGGAACTGGAAAGTTGGTTCTAGTATATGGTATTAACTATTTTTTTTCTTTTTTGGCAAAAGTTTCGAACGATACTACACTCACGAGAGCTATAAACTCAAGAATGATAAAAAATAATATAGAAATGTAATAAAATCATGAAAACTAAACAGAAAGTTGTGATTAAAACTAACGTGGCTAACAAGTCATAATATGATTACGGAGTGATCTAGGAAAGCACTAGCAAAAAGAAGAAATATTTTGAATAAATGTTGTACTTATATAACAAGATGTTTGTGCTTAACGATTCAAACAAATGGATGCAGTCTAATCAGCAGGTTCTGTTAGAATCTAAAATTATTATACGAAATACGAGATTTGCATTTATTTGAACGTTCATAATGTCAAAGCTTTCATTACTGAAGTTTACGCATTTAATTTACTCACACTAGGATAGAAATCCCTTCGCACTTTGATCATCTTTTTGTTATTATAGATGTAATTCCCAAAATCATAAATTTGTCAAGGCATGCATGGGATTAACAGAAGTGAGCCAAATGTTTCCTAGATTCTTAAGAACCACCTTAGGAAAAATGAATAAAAATGCATTTTAATAGATTTTTAAAACTCAGAAAGATTTATGCAATCAGGTAAAGAATAAAGGTCAAAATTATTACTTACGAACCATTTTAGATATTTCTTAATAGCCATATTTTGAGAATAGTAGCCATGTGTACATTTTCTAGGAAATTCACCATCGTTATGACAATCATATAAGAGAAAAGAGGCAATATGTGATAATATAGAATAAAGTTAATTTTAAACAAAATACAACGAACTGTAAAAAAACACACAAAACTGAAAGACGTTGTTCAAGATACATAGTAGAGGGGACGAGTTAGTTATATTTTAATTATGGAATCGTCCCAAAGAGAATGTACAAAATAATTGTTTCCCATGCTTTTAGTCAGACTAATACTAGAGTGAAGGTGATGATTAGGAGCGGTCTTGGGTTAAAAATATGTGAAATTTTATCCATATAACATTAATTAAATGCTAAAAATCAATTATCAGAATTTTTCTCAACACGACACGTTCAAATATTTTCTAAGCGGAAACAACGAGAGATATCATGGCGATGGCGAACCTGTTCATCTTCTAGTGGATTTTTTATTTTTTTAAAAATCACCTCTAGCAAAACTTATAGATTGACCAATATCCAATGCAAATTTTGTCTAAAATAATTCTTGTTGACTGAAATGATAATTTCCATACAGAGTTTTTGATATGCTTACTCATTCTTCAGAAATTTGAGGGGAAAATACGTATGTATAATTCGAAATTCTTGTTAGCGTTAAACAATAATATATCTACGGTACTGATAAAAAGAATTAAGGAAGAAATGTTAAAGTACGCCCTCTTCCTCGCAATGTAACACTAATAAATGTCTGCAGTCAACCCTATGATTTAAACCAATTAAAACAATAGATCAGTAAACATTGAGGCCCAATATTATAGATCAATATCTTGCAGGAACATGGAAAGTTGAAAGTAAAATCATTTTAGATTTTTCTGAGGAAAAGTAAACTAAATATTTGGCTTGTTTATAAAACAATACAAAAATATCTTATGAGGCCATAATAAGCTTAGATCTCTGATTAGGATCGATCTAAGAGTCTTCAAAAATAAAAAGGAAAGATAGGTATCCATCATGCCACCACAGGAGCCTAAGTTCTAATTGGATTTCAGTGGGATGTAATAGAAATCGAGCCTCACAATTCAGTTAATCCTGAAATGCAGCTAGCACTTAGGTTCCAACTTCTTAATTGGTTCTGATGGCATGATTGATATGTTTTTATCTGGATAGTCTATGGTTCGATCACAATGACAGGTAGGAATTTAAGAGTTTCAAACAAGGGTTGTGTTAATTTTCATCATATATATATATATATATATATATGTATATATATATATATATATATAATGTATATTATATGTATATATATATGAATATATATATATATATATATATACTGACGAGCGTGGTAATGAAAACTGACCAACCCCCGGATGTGAATTGACTTGTCTGAGACTTTTGTCCAGTAGTGGACTATAAACGGAAATATTTGGTGTTTGAGTGTGTGTGTGTGTGTGTGTGTGTGTGTATGTATATATATATATATATATATATACATTTACATATATATATATATATATATAGACACATTTACATATATATATATATATATATATATACACACATTTACATATATATATAAATATATATATATGTGTGGTGTGTGTGTGTGTGTGTGTGTGTAATTAAAAATTTGGATGGTATTGACAAGTGCAGGTATTACTACAGCTGAGCACTACTGCCTTACAAAGTGTCAATACCTGAATTCAACTGAACATTGTAACAAGGCCGACTAGAGCCTATTCTACGGTTAAGAAATCTTCGGTGCTGAAAAGGCCATAGAAATGACGGATGTGTCTGTCCAAGCCAGGCTAAAGGCAAGTCGAATGCATTAATTAGTCTATCTTATGGACATATCTACTGCTGTGGTAATGAGTTTAAAACATGTATATTCACCATAAACTTTTTCCCCTTAGCTGAAGGTTGTATCCCAAGACTTCAACAAAGATTTTTCATTTAATCCAACCGGCCTTTTCCTTGACCTCAGTTGGTGATGGTGCCCATTTAAAGCAGTCAATGGTCTATGATCGAACGCAGTATTAGATCCTAAGCCAAATACTGACCTACCATGGGTCATCTATAGGCACAAGGGGATTTAACAGACCTTATAACAGTCAAAACACGAAGTAAACAGTTATTGATAGGTGTAACCGTGGACTCTCTCTCTCTCTCTCTCTCTTCTCTCTCTCTCTCTCATATATATATATAATATATAAATATATATATATATATATATTATGGATACACACACACACAATATATATTATATATATACACACACACTGACGAGCGATTTTATATCGTGTATATATATACATGTATGTGTGTATATGTATATATATATATATATATATATAGTGTATGTATGTTCGTACTGTATGCATATATACATGTGTCTGTGTGCAGTTCCCAAACCCCCCCCCCCCAAATCACTCTTGAATCATTTATTCCAGTAGCCAATACCGCCATCGGCTTGGTGGGTGCTAAAACGATTACTATCGTCGATTCGAAATAAACGGCGCATCAACGACCTCCCGAATGCCAATCGTGGGTGTTAATGTCCAGACCCCTGTGGTGGCAGTCTACCACTTCTAAGGATGTTTGGTTGGCTATCGATATCAATTCGATATTGATTTGACGTTAAGCGAGCTATTTCAAAACTTTATTAGTTGGGAATTTTCTAAAAAAAAAGAAAAAAAAAAAAAGTAACACGTGTTTTATTTTAATGGATGAAAATAAATCCATTGTCATTCAAAGGGATATCATTTCATTTCAAATTGTTTTTTTTTTCTACTATTTTAATCCAACTCTTTTTATATAATATCGTAAATAAAACTAAAACTGTAGAATACAGTAGATGATTTTAGCCGTTTTTTCTGGTTGCCTACATATATATTTAAAGCCTAATTTCATTACACAAGCATTTATGCTATCAAGTTATCAAATGGTACCTTGCAATCTCCAAAGGAAAAAGGCAATGTAAGGTTGAAATTTCCACTTTTTATGAGAACTGACATGTAAGGTCAAATGATCTTGATATCAGTGGAAATATTTTCCCTTTTCCTGGAAGGTTTCATAAAATAAATAATAGCGCAAATCAATCTAACAACTTTATCTGTGTGCAGTAACGATAGTCAATGTGCAATAAGATCTAGGTTAACGTCTGTCATCAAGGCCTTGTCCAGCTACTTTCTTTGTAGGTATGGAAAGTCAAGGTAGGGTTTTCAACCCTCGGGCCAGTCCGTAACGTTCCTAAAGTCAGGAGGTGTTGGCTCAAATATCAGATGAAAACCACTTGGAGTCTCACTGCGATCACAAATATAAGAACTAACTGTAATTCTTATAAGTATCACAGGCAACTAAGAATATTCTCTAACAACCGGGAATTATTACGCTTATGAATTTTTTCATTAACTAACGATATTTTGTTCAATAATGATACGACTACTACTACTACTACTACTACTACTACTACTACTACTACTACTACTACTACTACTATAATGATAATAATAATAATGATAATAATTAATAATATAATATTAATAATAATGACAATTAAATTGCACAAGGATTCAACATAGCCTTTACAATATACATTTTGATGATTAAGAATCGTTCGCTATATTTTTCATGCTCTTTCTTTAAATATTAGGAAATCAGTTATCCTTATTTTAAATACAGTGAAACAATTATATGCTAAGAGAATAAATACAAAACTATGATCCATTTTATAGGAGCAGATACAACACATTTTATTATATATATATATATATATATATATATATATATGTCCGATACCCTAAATGGAAAATAATTATGCTATTCAGGGACGGTGAACGGTTTTCTCCATAAATCTAAACTCTGGCGTAAAAAATAAGTATCAATACATGCTATTTGAGTTCCTTATTTAAGAGTTTTGAAAAGAAAGTACATCTATGAATATGCGTAAAAAAGCTAATGATAAAAAATGTTGAAGAAATCAATAATATGTGAACGGATCTTTTTTTTTTTTATGTGGACAACAGGAAAATATAAAAAATAAATAAAAACTGCTTCTGTTAGGGAGAGAAAAAGCAGTGTCCACCTACTTGGTCTTCCCGTCGTGGCCTCATTGCATAATGAATTTAAAAATGACATCTTCCAATGTACCAAAGTTTATAAAATTGCCTACGTAGAGAAGGATAAAGTCAAAATTACAAGAAACTGACATATCAATAATTAATTTTACATCCAGTGAGGACTTAAAGAAATATATATATTTGATATATGTGTATGTGTTTGCTTGTTTAGCATAGATAAATATATGTATATATATATATATAATATATATATATATATATATATATATATATATATATATATATATATATATATATATTGTGCGTGTGTATGTGTGTGTGTGTGCATATACGTTTAACAGTAAGCAGAGTATTGAAGGGCTCAATATACCTCATTCCTGTTTTCCTGAAGCTAATCTAACTCTTTTACTGGATCTTTGCTAGTTACAATATAGGTTTTCTCTTAGTTCCTTTCATATCCATCATTTTTTCGCAAAAGTCAGGAAAATTATTTATCATTTTATGGAGAATTAGTAATGTTATTGAAAGATCTATGTAGATTATATGTAATGGTATTCATACAGAAATCTCTATGTAAATTGGTTACATATAATCAGAGGCGTTGAGTGTAAATACCATCATGATTATGCTTTGATTGTTTAAACAATAATTACTAAATCACATTTTTTTTATTTTCTTTATTTTCATCCAAAATAAACAAACTTGTAATATATATATATATATATATATATATATATATATATATATATATATATATATATATATATATATAATATATATATATTGTATATTTAGACACACACAGATATATATATATATATATATATATATATATTTATATACTATATATATATATATATATATATATATATATATATATATATATATATAAAAATTAAACCTAAGTTATATTGATCCTAGGACCTCTTTAATTATACATGCGTGATTGATATAAAGGAAAATGAATTTAAAGAAGATAGTTCTACGCGTCTAATTTCGTATTCAAGCTGAGAATTAAAATAAGTTTCCCATATAAGTTAATCGATATAAATATTTCCACCTTCATGGTATGATATGAACGTGTTAACTATATATAGATGTATTCTGGATAGACAACAGGAATATCTTTATCTCGTGATGCTACATTCTGCTACCTGAAATGTCAATCAATAAATCAAAAGCCTATGACTTGAGTTGTGTTGTTAATCCACCACCATAACAATTACCAATTCTTTTAAGACAAAACTCTCTAACATTACATTAAAAATATAGCTCTCTTTATTCATCTTATATAGCTAACACTGAGTTTATCTCTGGAAATAATCTCTCTTTGGCTTCCTGTAATATGAATGTTTATATTTATGTGAGAGAAAATTGGATTTGCATATCATATATTCCAACAAAACCGGACAATCTAGCCCAGCTAAGAATAATTTTTCTATAGGTAATTTAATATCTCATACTATTCACAGTTCACCCTCTTCATTACCATGAATCCCACATGCGGCTGATTATTAGCATAGTTTCTGTGATGCAAGAATAATTGGTATTCTATCGTTCATTAAGGTGTAAGGCCCACACAGTAACTTGGGAAAACCTTTTGAATTATCCATAACATGGGTAATGATTATAACATAATCTGACATTTTCCCAAGTATTCAGATACTTTGTTTTGAAATCAAACTCTTCAATAAAGAATACATTTCCGCTTCCTATTTCTATATCTCTTTTTCCTGTGCATTTTTTATAAATATATTTCTTTTTTCGGTTCCACTACATCGATCGCCATCATTTCCCCTCACATACAAGCTACCATACTGTGGAACCTAGGTGTGTTTGAAGAGGCTGAGTGAATTTTGTCGGTTTATATGTTTTAAGTTATTTTTTCGTATCTATTTATCTAACTTTAATTATATTTTTCAAGTAATGTTTGATATTTTACACATCAAATAATTCTAATCTAACATCTTTCTTATCTTCTCGTCTAGAGCGATCCCATAATAGTTTAAGTCTTTCCATGATCAAAGAGAGCGCTACTTAATGTGGTAGATCAACTTTAGCCTCAGCATAGTTCCCAGATTTCTGTAGGATTGCAAGCAGGATTATTGTTTATTGTATGAGATTTGTGTTTGCACACTAAGGGGTTTCTTGCTGACTGAGATTCACTTTGAGACAAGTCTGCTCAAACATTCTTTATAGTGAAATGCTTGGTTTGAACAAGCATGCCTTCTGGGATTCTTCGCCACTGAATTTGCAAAACTTCTACCGAATATGTGAAATCAATCCTTTCACGATTGAAAGAGTTATTGTTTATGATACCTGTTTGATTTACTTAACAGTATAATACTTAGACGTCAAAATGTCTTTAAATATTGCTAAAAAATACTGTAAATGTCCAAAGGCTCAGTATGCTTTTATATCACACTGTCGTTGATAGAGTTTGAATACATTTAGGAATCTCTTCATAAAATTTTCCGTGAAGGGTAATAATGAAGATGGTGAGTAGAAGTAAGAAGGAATCAGCAAACACTTAGTGAAATTTATTAGATCAAATGAGCCAGAATGTTAAGCAATGATTGATACACATGCAGAGAGAGAGAGAAGAGAGAGAGAGAGAGAGAGAGAGAGAGAGAGAGAGATTTGATTTAACAAGTTTATTATGTTCAATATCATACATTCATACAATGTACATAAATGCACACATATAAAGCAGAACACAAATGCGCACCCCCTAGCAGGCTTGCATCGGAAAGTTTGCAGAGAGAGAGAGAGAGAGAGAGAGAGAGAGAGAGAGAGATGAGAGAGAGAGAGAGAGGAGAGAGAGAGAGAGAGAGAGAAATGTTTGAACAAACATCCCTATATCAAGACAAAAACCCCCTTTGACCTCACTAACACAGTTTTACTTGTTAGCTTTTTAACTTTCGACATTCTCTTCCTTTGTAGAACACTCTAAGGTGTAGGGAAAGTCTGATGGAAACTTTAGTCTTAAAAGCATCAGTTCCTAACGTAAAGACAGAGCCTACAAGCTCGATCTCTTCACCTCCAAAAGGGTTATTCGAAGCAGAGTGGAAAGTTACTACTTTGTTCGGAATCTAAAATGACAGTCTGCATTAATGGAGCTAATGGATTTTAAATGAATGTTGGGTGGTGTGAGGTTTATGGAATTTTACTAAACATTTAAGGAAGGCTCAGAGTGAAAAGGGCAACAAAATGTCTATTATTAAAAATGACGTGCCTTTTATATCTATTATCATGGAAAGATACGTTTAAACCAAATATTTTAGTGCCAGTTATAAGGTGCGATATATATACCCCCTTGA
The DNA here is from genome assembly GCF_036898095.1 of Palaemon carinicauda. Taxonomy (NCBI): domain Eukaryota; kingdom Metazoa; phylum Arthropoda; class Malacostraca; order Decapoda; family Palaemonidae; genus Palaemon; species Palaemon carinicauda. Next base: position 40,676,879 of record NC_090769.1, read on the forward strand.
AATATATAAAATTACAGTATAGGGAATGTATTATTAATAACTATGACTATTAAATTTCTAAGACAATATGGGCCAGGTATACGTTTCTACTGTTAATAAACTATGCTCGGTGAACACGCATTTAAAGAGATTACCAATACATAAAAAGAGAGAACTAAAATGAGCATTTATCCCCTGACCCTTCAACTGCAGCAATTAAACTCAAATTCATTAGTCATTACCCAAGGGACGTAATTACAACATACCTGCTGCCACGATATTGTCTGGGTTTGGTGGTACCTATGGCAAGTTTGTTAATTAGTGCGATTTAGCGAGCAAAAAAAATACCTCTACTCGTGTTCCAAGTTTGGCTATTAGAGACTGAAAATTAGGTGTATTGAAAAACTACAGAATTAGCTGATGAACAATAGTGAGAGAGAGAGAGAGAGAGAGAGAGAGAGAGAGAAGAGAGAGAGAGAGAGAGAGAGAGAGAGAGAGAGAGAGTTTAACATACTAAAAATGTTATACCTAAAAATTGAAAAATATGAAAACTGCGATTGCAGTCTGAAAATTGCCATGAATATCACTATAACTATAATCCTTAGATTAAAGTGGTTTTAGCTCAATAACAAATGCGTTAAAAGTTTCGTCTTTGTTTATAAGAACTAATGTGTATATATGTGTAATAATAACATTAGATGTGTTACTAGGTGTAACTTAAAAAAATCATTGGGAGCACGAACAAAAATAATACAGTTGAAGATTAAATTATTGCGTGAGATGCATTATTGCGTTATCAAAACCTGAAAATGTGTTATAACAATAAATATGAAAAAACACTTATGTTTTAAAATAAAATGTAAACTAAAAAAAAATATATATATATAAAAAACTACAATATACCTATAAAAGTAAAATAGGCAGCTTCTCATAAGAAAGCCAACGGAAAAAAAAAAAAAAACAAAATAGATACAGAACAAAAGTCCAGTTATAATGAATA
>NC_090769.1:40682857-40687857 GCF_036898095.1 Palaemon carinicauda
CCAGTGGAATCTATTTAACATGAACTGAATTTGAACTTTGAACGTTGCAGTATAGCTCAACTGCAAAAACTACTGAGATTGGATGTAAGACTGATGGATAGAGAGTATACTGTACTTTGTGACAGTTAGATTGATTGGTGTGGTAGACAAGGTACCCAGCAAAGAAGTGTCACACTTTCGATCGTAAAAAAAAAAAAAAAAACATTTGGAATGAATTTGCCGGTTCATTATTATCCATACTTATCGTATCGCCAAGAGGGATTTTGTAATGAAGATGAAAACCCATAGTATAGTCCCCTGGATGTTCATGGGACTAAGAGGTGTTGATGACATATTTCATTTTACCATTGCTTATCGGACAATTATTGACAATGAAATAGTTACTTTTCGGTAAAGAATATTATGCATTATATATCTGTCTTGAATGTGCATGTGATAAAAAAACTCATGAATTCTTATTTAATGGCAACAAAGTTGTACAGAAGCACGATTAACTAAAATCAATAAACAAACAAACAAGAATTGTTTTATATATAAGTACAAGCAAACTATCTAATAAACACTTAGTTTAGCATCTCCCAAACCCCTCTCCAATACATGTGCATTACAAAATTATAGCAAAAGCCATGTCTAACCATACAACATATGAATGCAGCATTTTGAAACATCCGAAGAGGTAACAAATGGCTATAAAGACGTTGCAATATATTATAAATAAGGCAGTCTCTCTCTCTCTCTCTCTCTCTCTCTCTCTCTCTCTCTCTCTCTCTCTCTCTCTCTCTCTCTCTCTCTCTCTTTCAGGGGATATAATGCTTCACCCAATCCGGCAGCTACGCTAAACGCTACCGCGTTCAACAGACGGTAATTAACGAAATCAATAGACAACCAATGACGGTTGTGGAAAGGGGAACTCAAGTACCACCAGCCTAAGCTACTGATGCGTTTTATAAGAATTCTATGTTTAGGATTTCTTACTAGAACTACTAACTATTGATTTCTATACTCGCTATTCATAAAACATAATACCTGGTAGTGGTATCCATAGTTATGTAAACAGCATACTGCATAGCCACGAAATCTAGATGTATACTACACGTCTTTCCTATGGCATATTTAGTAGTTTTTAAACCTATTACATACTGGGTGTAATTTTCTATAATGTTGATAAGCATTTATAGAATGAAATGGTAATGCAGATAAACATGCGATAGCAAAATCAACTTTATTGCTTGCAAACATTATAGAGCATTGGTTACGGGAAAAAGTAAACTATTCAAATGGAAGTTTATGAATTTAATGAGGAGTATATTCCTACAAAGTCAAAAAAATGTCTGTATTATATATACATATATATATATATATATATATATATATATATATATATATATATATATATACATACATACATACGCATATATATATATATATATATATATATATATATATATATATATATATATATATATATACATATATATATATATATATATATATATATATATATATATATACATATATATATATATATATATATATATATATATAATATATATATATATATATATATATATATATATATATATATATATATATATATATAAATATATATATATATATATATATATATATATATATATATATATATATATATATATGGGATCGAACGCTAGCCCCTTCTAATGAAAGGCCAGGTCGAAACCAACCATGCCACGAGAGGCCATTAAAAGAAATCGGAACCTGACGCTACCTAGCTGTCCGAGGATTTACCTGGCGAGACATCAGTCTCTCACCTGCGAGTTTTACCCGATTTCCCGGCCCACCACGTGACACAATTGGTAGTAATTCATTCAAATTACCCCTAATGAGTCAATATGGATAAATATCAACACAACATCGTGTTCAAAGAGAAATAAATTTCTACCTCATACTTGGGATCGAATGCTAGCCCCTTCTAATGAAAGGCCAGGTCGAAACCAACCATGCCACGAGAGACCATTAAAAGAAATTGGAACCTGACGCTACCTACCTGTCCGAGGATTTACCTGGCGAGACATCAGTGTCTTACCAGCGAGTATATATATATATATATATATATATATATATATATATATATATATATATATATATATATATATATATATATATATATATATATATTATAAAACGAAATAAATGGATTAAAGCATCTAATCAAACAAAACATCAAACTCTGCTAATGCCATAAGTAAAAGTAATCAGTGAAGCACTACGATGACTTTTGGTATTTAACTAGTTTATATCAATATTCTTTTCATTTTAACTAGCTTTAGCAGAAATGATAAAGATTGCTATAACAAAATGAACATCTGCTTTTTTATCGAGCATAATATAAGAAATATACAATTTAAATATTTCATCACTACAATCTCATATTATTATTACTTAATCTTCATTACAAGACTAGCTGAAACCGTATTTACATAAGCAGAATGTTACAAGCCTAGGGCCACAATAAAGAAAAAATCCAACATCTAAAGAAATGAAAATAGTGAAAAATAAACTAATAAAGAAAAACAAAGATACGCCAATCTAGAAATATAGATAACAGCTAAATAATGAGGCGAGACTTTACTCAACCTGTGCAATAAACAAAAGTATTTAATTCAACTACATAATTAGGAAGATCCTTTACTTACAGGGGAAATAAAACTTTTAACTTTCTGTATAGTAATAAGCCTTAAAACTGGGCTAAGGAATTTGGAATTATTTGCATAACTAGTAATATAAGATGGACCGAAGATCTACATGTAATGGACGGTCTGATTGATCGAGAATTGTACATTGTATGCGGAAAGAGATATGTAAACGACAGTGCCCCATATGAGCCAAGTGAGCCAAGGCAAGAATGAATAAATTAGAAGGCCTTCGGTTTTTATCCAATAATTAGAACGAAATTAAGCTTCTAAGACCAGGATGGAGAACAATATTCAAAACATGGCAAAGTAAAAGAAGTAAAACCTTTCCCTAAAATTGAAAGATCTCAAAATAGTTGTCTCTTGATTTACCATTTTTACAATTATGAGTGAAACCTACAATATTTGATATAATACATTCATTATAATCAATTATAATTGGGTCTACATTTCCCCAAGCGCCCAAGTAAAATAGAAGACTCCTAGTTTCGTGGGATAGAAAAGCTAGACTAATCCGCTTAATTAAGAGAATAAAAAGGAAAGATGCGTATTGAGTTTATCATTGCTCTGCATGCTGTAAAACACATCAACAGAAAAGGTTGTCAGAGATGTCTAATTTAGACAATGTAGAAACTGTGACTTGGGCACCAGATAGTAAAGAATCCCATCCACTACACTATCACATCCCTGAGCTACACCAGAAAAGGATCGTATGAAATTTCAGCTAAAAAACAAATTCTTGACACGACGGCTCTCAGCAGCTGCTCAGTGCAATATAAAATGAAATAATCTATGATAATAAGACTAGTTTTTTTTTCATATAAGGACGTCTAAAATCGTCACTAGACCAGGTTTTCTCCATGATATTGATATATCATCGAAAAGGGATAGGCTTATAAATCATGCTGAAAGAATTTTCATTTAAAAGAAAAACATACTAATTTTCTTAAAACTATGACTGATTTAAATGCAATAATAGGCATAGTAATTGAGGTTTACTCCTGCTGGTAATAACCTAAGTCAGTCAGTGAATAATATATCAGAGTAATATCCAGACTAGTACATGGCCTGAATAAGGGTTTTCTCTGTCTGACTCAAAATATAATAAAAACCCTTTAAGATATGGTAATGTTTAAAAGGAACAAAAGTCCACCAATCCTAATGGCAAGCATGAAATCACAAACAAAACCCGGATTTAAAAAAAAAAAAAAAATTCTTTCTGTATACTAGACCAGAAAATAATAAATACAGAGCCACCCAAGTCTTCATTATGATAGAAGGAACGCAAATAAAAAAAAAATATGCCAGCCAAAATTCCTTTGTTTTCCGGATTTCATGATTTCTGCATTCATAATCAGACTTATGAGACGCAGGTATTCATTCCTAATATACTCTGCCATCCACCTATCCCTGGGATTAACATCGCATAAGCAAATTAGATTTCGTGAAGGCTGGAATAAACAGCTCAGAAAAGTGCCACCTTTAAGTAAACAAAAGTTTTGATTATAAAAGAATATCATACTGTTAGAAGAAAACCATAAGGTCACTAATAGTGTCATTTGTTATACGAATGTTACAATAAAATAAGCAACACTGGCATATCAGTTAGTCAATAAATATCAACAGTAAATTATTAAAAATAGTTTTATATAAGCAAACCTGAAAAATATTGTGTGTATATATATATATATATATATATATATATATATATATATATATATATATATATATATATATATATATATATATATATATATATATATATATATATATATATATATATATATATATATATCCAAATAAGCCATATATATAATTTTGATACATTAATGTCTGGATTCTCTTAACGACCTCGGGATCAGAGCCCCAGGCGAAATCACACAAAGACAAGAGCTTGGCTCCGGCCGGGAATCGAACCCTGGTCGGCAAGCTTGTATAGACAGTGACGTGGCCAAGTGGCTTAGTCACTGTCTATACAAGCTTGCCGACCAGGGTTCGATTCCCGGCCGGAGCCAAGCTCTTGTCTTTGTGTGATTTCGCCTGGGGCTCTGATCCCGAGGTCGTTAAGAGGATCCACACATTCATGTATCAAAAAAATATATATGGCTTATTTGAATATGAAAAACACGTAAAAATGTGCAAAATTTATCATATATATATATATATATATATATATATATATATATATATATATGTATATATATATATATATATATATATATATATATATATATATATATATATATATATATATAAATATATATATATATATATATATATATATATATATATATATATATATATATATATATATATATATATATATAT
>NC_090769.1:40695357-40712857 GCF_036898095.1 Palaemon carinicauda
ACTGAACACTGCGTTCTTGTAACCCCTTCACAGCATGATGAAACCATCTATATATTTCCAAACAATAATTTTTTTTTTTTAAACTAAAGGTTTATTTGTCAGACTTTGTTTTAATATTATTACCATCGCTCTACAAACAAGAGTTAGTGTGATTAAAGGTTGAGGGTTTTGTTTAATTCCAGACTAGTATAGATAGTAATAGTTGACAAAAATTTGTTCAAGAGACTTTTAAAGAATTTGAGGTAAGTATTACTAGTTTCAGAACACTAATCTTTTCTCATTTGAAATATGGCAAGTGTTGAAGCGTGCTTGATCCAAAAAACACTAATAATTAATGTCTAGTTAAAAATTAATAAAAAATTTCAGAAAATCATCTCCTTTATAGAATTAAATGAAGGTACTGTGCGAGCGAGGACAGAGGTGAGGTGAATTGAACTAACTTTATTTCAACGGACAGCGAGCTTGAATACAAGAGACTCAGAACAAGGTCACAAAAATTAAAAGATGATAATTCCCTATAAGACAGGCTCTACCAGGTTCTGTAAACAGTGAGGTGTAGAGCGAGATATGTAATAAAAAAAAAACAACGTTACAGAGTACAAATTTGTATGAAACACGTGCGGTACATGGCTTCCCCCATAAAAATAACATGCATGTGAAATAGGGCGCCCTGCTCTTGAGAGGTGTACTGTAGACGGGCAGGAGATATGCAGGTTTTAAGAATTTTCTGGAGACTCAGTCTATTTTGCCAAGAATGTTGATGCAGAAATCCTTCGGAGCACTACAGATTACCAGGAAATGGCCAGTGTAAGGGGACGTTAGGCGAGTGCAGATCTGTCGACATGTGTTTCTTAGCTGGGGGCTTGTAAGTCTGGCAGTATGAAGTAAATTTTCCCACAACGTGACGTAGGCACTGGAGATTGTTGGAGGAGGTTGCAAACTGAAAACAATCGGCAGGGACCGCCAATGGGTCGCCATATACCATTTCAGCTGCCAAGCCACCCAGGGCATCTTCAGGAGTCTTTGCAGCGAGACATTGAAGCTGCTTTGAGGGCGAGATGATTAAGTTTAACCATTCCATTGGCAGCAGGGTTGTGGGCAGTTGTCTGATGTACGGTGATTCCCAGGAGATTCGCTAATGATGTTCACAATTGAGAGGTGAAAGTGGTACCCCTGTCAGAAGTAATATCCTCAGGAATACCAAATCTCATTATCCATCCTGAGAGTAAGGCAGATGTACATGAGGTGGACGTTGCAGTTTCCATGGGAACAGATCCAGGCCTACGAGTGAAGCGGTCAATGACAGTAAACAGGTAACGATGTTCTTGTGATGTGGGTAAGAGTTCTACAACATTGACGTGAATGTGGGTAAAGTGACGCTGAGGTTGAGGATATGTGCCCAGTCCTGAATCCTTGCGTCGATGTGTTTTTGAGGTTTGGCATGAAGTACAGGCGTGGACCCAATTCTTAGCAACCTTAGTAATGCCATGCCAAATGAACTTCGTCTTCAGTAGCTGTGCAGTAGAAAGGCAAGAGGGATGTGACAGTCCATGGATGAAATCAAACAACTATCAGCACATGGAAATAAGTATCAATGGTCTAGGTCTACCAATACTGACGTCACAGAGGGTGGCGGCGTTGAAGTCATGGAGAGAGATGTTTTCCCAACGAGGGGATGTGTAGGATGTCTTACTTGTTTAGTACTCAGGATCTTTTCCTTGAGCTTCAGCAAAGGTGTTGTAATCAATACCAGGTGAATGACGTCCAATGTATTTCTTGGCAAGGGCTCTGCAACGGGATTAATTTTCCCAGGGATATGTTGAAGGGTACAATTGTATTCAACCACCGCGAAGAGATGTCGGCATTGATGGGCGGACCAGGCATCAGATTATTGATTGTAGGTGTGCACCAGAGGTATGAGGTCTTTGCAAGTGACGAAGGGCATACCTTACAATAAGTAGCGAAATTGACAGACAGCCAAGTACACCGCAAGCAATTTACTGTCAAAAGTAAATTAGCTGGATTCCACCTTGAACAGTTTTCTACTGAAGAAGGCCAATGGACGGGGAAAGCCGTTGACCACTTACTCGAGTACTGCATCAATAGCAACCTCGCTGGTGTCAGTGGAGAGAAGAGATGCAAGTGGCACGGGAAAAGTGATAGCAGCAGAGGTTGATAGGGCATTTTTTTTTGCATTGCAGAAGGCCACTTCTTAAAGGGGACCCCACTTCAGGTCTTTTGGCTTGCCCTTTACGGAGGCATAGAGGGGGCAAGAGTGGTGGCATTTGCTGGTAGGAAATGATGATAATAGTTTATCATGCCAAAGAATTCTTGCAGTGCTTTGACGTTCGAGGGCGTGGGGAAGTTCTGAACAGTTGCTACCTTCCCAGGAAGCAGGGTGGACTCCTTCAGGAGTGATGCGGTGCCCTAAGGACGATACTTCGTTGGCGCCAAAGGTACACTTGTTGTACCGGACTACAAGCCTGTTCTGTTGTAAGCGGTCGAACAGGATGCGTAGGTGATGGAGGTGTTCCTCTCTGAAGGAAGAGAACACAAGTATGTAACATACACAGATGGAAAGGTCCCCTAAGATTCCATCCATTAGAAATTGAAAAGTGGCCCCAGCATTATGAAGGCCAAAACAGGAGTCACTGAAGGTGTATGTACCAAAGGCTTTGGTGATGGTGGTTTTGGTGATGTCTTCTGGATTAGTGGGCACCTGATAATATCCCGTTAGGAAGTCAAGTATGGAGAAAACCTTCGTTTTTTTTTTGTACGTAGCAGGTCACGTCAGCGATAATTGGGAGGGGTTAGAGATCCAGTTCTGTCTGCATGTTCAGGCACCTGTAATCTCCACACGGAGACAGAGAGCCATCATTCTTGAGAGCGGAAAACCTTTGTTTATCTGCTGCCAAACGATTCGTTGCCAGACTCTTGAATCTGGCGAATACTGGGGCCCCCGCCATCTTGATATGGAGATAAATACCGTGCTTGGCGGTAGCCATGGGCGTTTCACGCAATAATGGATGGAAAATTTCCAGTTAGGATGTGCGGAGGTGAGCATAAGCATCAGCGGGTGCAGTGATATGAACAAGGTCAGAAAGGGCTGGGTGAAGAGGTGTTGATGAGTAAGATTCAGCGTTAACTACCCGTCGGTGAGCAACATCAAACAGGTGGTGGTAATGTGACAAGAAGGATAGGCAATGTGACTTCATCAACGAGAAACTTCCAGTTATATATCGTGTTTCCAAACGATAATGTGAGGTTCTCGTAACAGTAAGTGGGTATCACAGATCCGTTGGCACCTACCAGACTGAAGTCGGCAGATTTAGACAGAGTATGTCATGTCCTGGAGAGTGGCCTTGGCAGAAGAGAATGGCAAGCACCTCTGTCTACCAAAAATCCCACATCAGTACCTGCATCATGTAAAATGAAGAGATTAGTGACAGACGAGGCCATCGCTACAAGCGATGGCCTATTTGCACATTTTTGGCCACTGACAACTGTCCACACATTTCTTAGCAGTAGCCCCGAATCTGAAGCAGAAGCAGCATAACTGCGGCCGAAGGGCATCAGTAAGTGGAGGGCTGTAGAGGTCGTTAGTTTGGGCATGAGTGAGTGGTAGGTGGTGGGTGGGTGTGTGGCCACTCTAGCATGTCACTGGATGGCCGTCTGTGTCCTACCAAATATACGTCAAGTTCAGTTGGTACTAAATAGTTGTCCTCTTTGTCATGAGTGGCGTTGTTTATGGAGGTCTTGAAGGTGGATAAGTGGCTGTCCATATGGCCGTTGACTTTGGTCATAAGGTCCTTCATGGGCCAAATATCGACATTGGGTATGGCAACGCGTACTGTTTTTGGTAAGCGTCGTACCCAAAGGGCACGAAAAAGGTTCACCTCATAAGGAGAGATGTCTGCGGCAGGTTATAGATGAACGCTACTGGTTATATCCTTTTGGGTGAGTAGAGTTGAAAAAGTTTGGCTACATGGGCAGATGGCGATGGCGAGTACTGCTCCAGGGGGTATATTTGGAGGGAGTCGTACGTTATTGAGGTGTCCCCTTGTTCCCAAAACCAATCGAAGATTTCCAGAGAGGTATCTTCGGGGATCGAAACGAGAACAACATCTGCTTTGGTGTTTGAAACCAATTGTGTGAGCAAGCAGTTAGGTGATAATTGAGAGGGGAGGTGCATGCAAGTAATCTTATTTCAACAGACAACGAGCTTAAATACATGAGTCTCAGAGTAAGAAGGTCACAAATTTCAAACACAACACTTCCTGATGAGAGGCTTTATCAGGTTCTTTTCATAGGGAGGTGTAGAGTGAGATATACAATAAAAAAAAATACCATTACTGTGTACTAGTGTATATATAGAAAAATGTGCGGTACAGTACTGCCTATAATTCCTCAGAAGTTTTGTGCTAAATAATTGTGTGTATATATATATATATATATATATATATATATATATATATATATATATATATATATATATATATATATATATATATATACATATATATATATATATATATACATATATATATATATATATATATATATATATATATATATATATATATATATATATATGTGTATATATATATATATATATATATATATATATATATATATATATATATATATATATATATATATATATATATATATATATATATATATATATGTATATATATATATATATATATATATATATATATATATATATATATATATATATATATATATATATATATATGTATATATATATATATATATATATATATATATATATATATATATATATATATATATATATATATGTATATATGTATATACGTATATATATATATATATATATATATATATATATATATATATATATATATATATATATATATATATATATATATATAACGGATTTTGAGCGAAGCGAAAAATCTATTTTTGGGTGAGATAGCCATGTCGTCCTGATGGAAGTTCCTATAGGGTAGCTTCCTAGGGTATATTACAACTACGGCGATATTCCCAGAGAATTTACCTTAAGGTACCAGAATTCTAACTCCTGGAGCGAGTATCCCTCGTGAAAGGGATATCGCGACATATATCAGAGGACGTATTCTAGACACGTCACATGGCAATCTACGACCTGAACAGAGATTCGTCTCGTAGGAGGGAGATTGACGAGATACGAATTCGGGAAAGAAAAAGGGGAGCCGCTCCCAAGGCTTCCCTATCCCCCGATTCGTATGCGTGCCTGGCGCCAATCCTGGCGCCATCTGTATTCCTTGTAGCGTACACGAGGTGCTACAGATACTGTATGTAGGGAGGGGTCCTACAGCCCTTTCTTAGAAAGGCAAGGGCGGGTCCATCAGGACGACATGGCTATCTCACCCAAAAATAGATTTTTCGCTTCGCTCAAAATCCGTTTTTTGGGCTCAAGCCATGTCGTCCTGATGGAAGTGTACCAGAGCATTACTGTATCTGTGGATTCTCAGAACGTGCCGTACTCCCCGGAGATATTTATTCCCGGTCGACTAGACCTAGAGACCTAAGATGTTACCGTTATACATCTTTTCAACTAACTATAAACTATGTTAGAGCTTCCTGCCCCCTACAGGGAAGAGTCCTACTAGACTCTGGAAAGTCTCGAAGAGTACATATATCTATGTATGAATACCAGGCAAGCTAATATAGTGGTCTCGCCCTATATTAAGTAAAGCATAGTTTGTATAGAACCACTGCGTCAATATATTGACCAGTAATCCGCACAATACTTGTATTGGACAAAGGTTTATATCCGCATAGGAAGAAACTAATAAAACCGCCCTCGTCCCTTTATGGGACGGAGTCCTCCCATTAGGGGACTTACATAAACCAATGCAACATAGCTTGCAAAACAGAACAATTCTATCAGAATTATCCCAGATAAGATACATAGAATTAAAATGCTCAATTATACCAATAAATTGACACAGGTGAAAGAGACGCAAGGTTCTCAAGAACAAGTTTATTGACAGATAATAAACAGACAGGTTAACAACAAATATATATATTTATATAAAAGAGGGTAACCCAAAACTTTAAGCATAAGTATGATAGTAAACAGAACTTGTTTATCTGAAAGAAAAACCATTAAACACCACTTTAATGAGATACCAAGGTATCAAGTCATAAAAAATCTGTATTACAAATCAATCACATTAGCGTTAGAAACGCTTGGCACACATGTCTGAACTTATGCAAGGTTCACCTTTGAAAGAAGGAACAGTCTATATGGGCACTTGGTGCCCTTATTTAGTTTGTAGTACAGTATGTACCTACACACTTACCCTGGACTTAATCGTCCCAATTAAGACCACTGTTCCTCGCAGAGTTAAACAGTAGGGTTAACTACACGACCCACTGCTACCACAGATCTCTTAAGTTCCTCTACTTGCTTCGCATAGTGGCGAAAGAACACCCTGGAAGACTTCCAGCCCGTGTATGAACGGAGATGTTCAAAATCCATACAATTAAAGAAATTTAGGGATGAGGCAACTTTCCTCGGATCGTGACCTGCGGGTGTACTGTCAGGATCCGCTCTGCGAATAAAATATGTCATTTTCGCTCTGAGTTGATTCAGAGATAAATTTGAGCCTGATGTTTCTCCCCTGAATAGTTGACTACCCTTGAAGTCTGAAGTTCTACGAAGATAGACCTTTAGGCATTCTACTGGACATAGAGATGCATCTTCTTTCAGAGGGCAGATTCTCCAGGGACCCCACCTGTTGGTGGGTAACTCATTCTTGGCGAGAAACGTAGGATCCGGAAACAGGTTCAGCTCCCCCCCATCCAGGAACTGAACACGACCTGCCTCTCTCGAGAGGGCTACGATCTCACTAACCCTGGCCCCGGACGCGAGTGCAAATAGGAAAATAACTTTTTGCGTCAAATCCTTTAACGCACATTCTTCATTGCTCAACAAGGAGGCGAAATGAAGAACTTTGTCTAAAGACCATGAGATGGGCTTTGGAGGTGCTGAAGGTCTGAGCCTAGCGCAGGCTTTCGGAACTTTATTAAAGATCTCGTTACCTAGGTCGATCTGGAAGGCAAATAAAATGGGTCTCATCAAAGCCGATTTACACACTGAAATCGTGTTAGCTGCCAATCCTTGGCCATGGAGGTGGATGAAGAAAGATAAGCAGAAATCTGTTGAGATCTCCTGCGGATTCTTTGCCTTTACAAAGGCCACCCATTTTCTCCAAGATGACTCATATTGCCTTCTAGTCGATTTGCACTTGTATTCCTCTAGGAAGTCTATGCTGGCTTTCGAAATCCTGAAGCGCTTTCTCACCGCTAGGGCGAGAAAATCATGAGCTGCAGGGTCTGGGTTTTCTGTAATGAAGCGCAGACAGTCGACTTCTGTACTCGCTGGGTCAGAACTGGATGTGGTAGCGGCACGAACTTCATCTGTAGTTCCAACGCCAAGGGGAACCACATACTGTTCGCCCACTTGTGGGCCACTATTGCCGCTACCCCCTTGAAGGATCTCAGTTTGTTGAGGACCCTCAACAGAAGGTTGTGAGGAGGGAACAGATAAATCCTGGACCATCTGTTCCAGTCGAGGGACATTGCGTCCACTGCTTCCGCTAAGGGGTCCTCGTACGGGGACACGTACAGGGGCAACTTCTTGTTGTCTTTCGTCGCAAAGAGGTCTATTTGCAGTTCTGGGACTTGATTCAGAATGAAGGAAAATGATCCTGCGTCTAAGGACCATTCCGACTCTATCGGTGTGAACCTGGATAGAGTGTCCGCTGTCACATTGCGGACTCCTTGAAGGTGAACTGCCGACAGGTACCACTTCTTCTTTTCCGCCAATCGGAAAATGGCTAACATCACTTGGTTGAGAGGTGGTGACCTCGACCCTTGTCGATTCAAGCATCTCACAACCACCTCGCTGTCTGTCACCAATCTTATGTGGATCGAGTGACGCGGGGAGACTTTCTTTAAGGTAAGGAGCACTGCCATAGCTTCTAGAAAGTTTATATGAAAGGTCCTGAATAGCTTGGACCAAGTCCCCTGGACTTTTTTCCGATGAGAGTGACCTCCCCATCCCTCCTTTGAGGCGTCTGAGTGAATCGTCATCGACGGGGGAGGTGGCTGAAGAAGAACCGACTTCTTTAGATGTCTGGCTTGGGACCAAGGTCTGAGAAGAGTACGTAGCCGAGGCGGCACTGGTCTTCTCAGGTCTCTTCGCTCGTTTGATGCATACCTTCTCCAAACTCCGGTTGCATCCTTTAGCTGTGCTCTTAGCACTGGGTCTGTCACTGAAGCAAACTGGAGAGAGCCTAGTACCCTCTCCTGTTCGCGTCTTGATATCCTTTCGGAATCTAGAAGTCTCTTGACAGAGCCCGCTATCTCCTTCCTTTTCTTCATTGGGATGGAGAAACTGTGTGACAAAAGGTCCCAGTGGATTCCCAGCCACTGGAACTTTTGGGATGGAGAAAGTCGAGACTTTTTCTTGTTGATCTTGAAGCCTAGGTACTCTAGGAACTGGATCACCTGACTGGAAGCTTGCAAGCATTCGGTCTCGGATGCTGCCCACACCAGCCAGTCGTCCAGGTAGGCTACTACCTGAATTCCCTTTAGGCGTAATTGTTTGAGAGCTGCGCTCGCAAGCTTCGTGAAAATCCTTGGGGCTATGTTTAGCCCGAATGGCATGGCTCTGAAGGCGTACAGTTTCCGTTGTAGCCTGAACCCTAGGTAGGGGGAGAGTCGACGGCTGATTGGAATGTGCCAATAGGCGTCTGACAAGTCTATAGAGACTGAGTATGCCCTCTTGGGCAGTAAGGTCCTTATGTGTTGCAGTGTTAGCATCTTGAATTTGCAATTCACTATGAACTTGTTGAGTGGTGACAAGTCCAGAATGACTCTGAGCTTTTCCGAGTCTTTCTTGGGAACACAAAACAGCCTCCCTTGGAATTTGATGGACTTCACCTTTCGGATTACATTTTTCTCCAACAGTTCTTGAACGTACTCCTCCAAAATGGGGGTGGAGTGTTGGAAAAACCGAAGGCATGGGGGTGGAGTGCTGTACCAGCTCCAACCCAGTCCATTCTTGAGTAGGCTTTGGGCCCAGGGATCGAAGGTCCAGCGATCCCAAAATTTCATCAGTCTCCCTCCTACCGGTATCATTTCACTTGGACTGCCGTCCTGAGGTCTTGCCTCCCTGACCAGGACCGCCTCTGAATCCCCTTCCCCTTGAGGGGCGCCTAGACGAGCCTCTGGCTGCTCCTCTAGGTTTTGCACGAAAGGAAGAAGACTGTCCTTCGAACGTTGGGGCGAATGTGGTTGACTGACCTGGCACCGCCTGGGGTACCCACTGAAAGGCAGTCGGGGTTTGTGCCACCATCTGGGGCACTGGAGGCAAAGGCAATTGCAGTTGCTGTTGCTGTCTATAAGGCTTGGCTGGCCGAAATGGTAGCCTAGTCTTCATATTCTTCCTCTTTGGATGAGGACCCTCATCCGGGGAAGATTTTCTTTTGATAGCCAGGCCCCACTTCTGGAGAAGGTTTCTATTCTCCACGGCGGCCTTATCAACAACCTCTTTGACCACATCGGTAGGGAAAAGGTCTTTTCCCCAAATGTTGGAGGAGATTAACTTCCTTGGCTCGTGTCTCACCGAAGCCCCGGTGAACACGAACTCCCTGCAAGCTCTCCTTGCCTTGACGAAGCTATAAAGGTCCTTCGTCACTGTGGCTAGGTGAGACTTAGCCACTACCATGAACATTTCATGGACCTTGGGGTCACTTGCCATCGTCTCGAGAGTAGTCTGATAAGACATTGAGGCAGCCAGTCTTTCTTTTGTCTCGAACTCTCTTCGTAAAAGAGATTCGGACAGCTTGGGGAGGTCCTCGCCGAATTGCCGTCCGGCAATATCAGCCTCCAACTTTCCCACTGAGAATGTCAGATGGACATCCTTCCAGTCTTTGTGGTCCATAGGTAGAGCCAGCGACAAGGGTTTACACTCCTCCAGGGAGGGGCAAGGCTTGCCGGCCTCGACTGCCTTTAGGACAGCCGCAAACCCTTTCTGTAAAAAGGGGAAGGCTCTATCAGGAGAGGACACAAACGAAGGGAGCTTCTTGCTCAATGCAGCTACCTTCGAATTCGAGAAGCCCCTCTCTTTCATCGAGGATGAAAGTAGGGCTTGAGCCTTAGCGTGGTCCATAATAATGACCTCCTTCGGCTCTGTCTCCTCCCTTGAAGCTGGTTCTTTTCTCAGCCGGACATAGCAGTCCGGATATGATGCCTTGCTGGGCCAGAATTCTACCTCCTCTAGGGGAACTGAACCCAGCTTATCCGAGATGACGATCTTTCCAGTCGTCATCGGCATGTGCTCAGCATACCTCCATGGGTTAGCATCTGAGCATATGGGAAGGTCTTTCACATTGAGCCTTTTCCGGGGCCCATGTGATTCTGCCAGGGACTGCATACGCAGTTCCATTGCAGCCGCCTTCTCCTGATTCTCCTTCTGCATTTGTTGGATCATTCCAACAATCGAAGAGAGGGCCTGTCCCAGTTCTACTGGGAGGCCAGCTGATGTTGAGGGGATAGGCTCCGGCATCTGAACCGGAGTAGCCGACACCTCGTCGACCTCATCCTCTACGACATCCGGGGTTTGAACTTGATCCTGACCTTCTGCCAGGAGGTCTTCTTCCAAACGTTCGTCCAGGTCAGACATCCTGTCACACAACTGGATGTCTTGCATCGCATCTGCGACTTCCTCGTCCACCTGGACTTGATCTTGAAGGATCTCCTCTTGAGGCTGGGGAATCACTGCCTCAGCTGATGCCTGGGGAAAAAGATACGCCCTCATCTTCTCACTTGGAAGATAAGGGCCAGAGGTGTTCTTCTTGAAGCCCCTTACCCAAGTACGAAGCTTTTCCCTAGCTATATCCCTTGATTCCGCCGTTCTAGGGGAATCAAAAGCCTCAGTAATCAGGTTAGTGCATACAGTACATACCTGAGGGTCCCAATACTGGAGATCATCCTTGGAGACAGCGCATGCTGCGTGTCTCCTACAACACTCATGTCCGCAGAGGTTCTTGCTGCGGACATTGCAGAAAACATTTCCGCACTTCGGAGGGTCCTCCTGTAAAGAGAAGAAATTTCCATGAGTATCAAGTGAACTATGTATCACTGGATATGCATAATATAGCATAACAATTCATAAAGGAAAGACACACACTTGTGTTTCCCTCACAACCCATTGCTGCAGCCTTCCAGATAATAAAATCAAAATGGTTTATCTCTACTAGAGTAACCAATGCAAGGTTTCCAGAGGAAACAGGTGGAGCTCACACCTAGGCAATGATTTTAAAATCCTGGATAATAGACGGGGAAGAACTCTGCTTCCTGTCTGAGGGCAACAGCAAAGGGCCGTGCAAGAAAACACAATAGTGTTAGAAGATACAGTGCTGTACCTAAACTTTTACTATAGTTTTCTTCTTACTGTATATGCTATACAGAAGAATACTAGTACAGTATAGGAGGATGTGTGCCGGCCTGCCTTTGCCGGCCGGCACACATCACAATTAGCTTTAAAGTATACTACTTAACAGCTATAGGGCGGCAGCCCTCTGGTTCAAATGCCTGTGCCGGCGGCAGCAGCTGCCGGCCAGCAACAGCCAGTGTTGGCCGGCAATGATTGCCGGCCAGCAACTACACAAGGTAGTACCCAGCTGCCGGCCACACTCTTGGTGACCGGCAGACAAGGACTGACATAAGCCGGCCGGCAAAGGTACAAGACCGATGCCAGCCGGCAGCAAAAGAACCAGAAGACTACACCTGCCCGGCTGCCGGCCTCATAGGCCGGCAGCCGGGACAGGTACAGCACTAGAAGAAAATAGAATGGATGCCGGGATAAGAGTGTACACAACCCCCCAAGCCCGGCAACCGAAAGAGTGCATATAAGGAAGGGGAGAAACTTAATTCAGGCTTCCTTGACCAATGCCGTCCGGCTCTGCCGGCAGGCATGGATGAGGGACCAAGAGAGGTCCGGGCAGCACTCGAAAAACATAAGACCCTTGCCGTCCAGCATCTCTGCCGGCCGGCAATGGGCTTAGTCAATTCCACATCCCAACCTATACTAGGTCCAGAAGTAGAATGACATACAGTACAGTAATACCCCTGCCGGCCAGCTCTGCCGGCCGGCAAGGTACAGTACAGTAATGGCTAGGCCATTACGGAGATAGAGGGGGAAGGGACAAGAGGGTCCTGCCAACCTTGCTTTAGTGACAGATCACCCGCAGCCAAGAACTTTGTCTTAGCCTAAGGGAGATCTAAGGGAAAGGGCCAGCACAGTAGTATAATACCTGCCAGCTTCCAGAGCACCAAAGCAAGGAAGGCGTTGCTACTCCCAAGGGAAGATTTTATCCTCCCCGAGAACAGCAACAGGACTTAGTCTGGTCGATCACACAAGAAGGAATCATAACTACAGAAACCTTCGATAGTGACCTAAGGGAGCTAAGCTCCCTTTGTAAGTGTTAGGTCAGCGAGGGAGACTCTGCCCCAAGCCAGACAACACGGACTCAGACTAAAAACTCTGTTGTTCTGTCCCTCTTTGAACCAGACTCTGCTGGAACAGGAAGGTACAGTAACACCCTAGTATAGTTTTATCGAAAATAAATTCGGAAAAAACCACTTAGGGATAAGCCCAAGGCTTAAACAGAGGGAAAGGGATTGCATACCTTCTCCAAAGAAAAGAAAGCAACCGGGGAGTATAATAAAGTATACTAAGGCTCCATAAGCAATTAGCCTAGGCACCAAGAGAATCGATTACCTAATTCACCGAAACTCTCACGTATACAATCTTGGAAATATTCCACACAGTCTAAAATGTATAAAATATAGCCTAAAGCTTCAATAAACTTTTAATTACACTCGGAAAAACCAAAATCATGCATTAAGTACTAGGACCAAACGACTAGGCTACATGGCCTAGCGTAGGCCAGAATGGCGAATACTTCGCCAAATAATACTAAGCACGAAAGGAAATCCTATGTAAAGCTAAATAGCTAAAATTTATTAAGCAAAACAACCAGGAATGTCACTCTGACTAACTAATTTATACCTAGCGAGTGACAGTGTCCAGGACACTTCTGGTAGGCTACGGCTCTTGTATCAAAGATTAATCCTATTAATCACTCAAAATTTTACCAAGAGCCTACATTTATACATAACAGACACTATACTCAACTTATCCGAGGTCAACGAAGACGAAGAAGCCATGAAAAGCTGAATAAATCCAAGATTTGCGAGAAAAACAGGAAAAAACACCGAGTTGTTAAGCTACGCAAAAAGGAATACAGATGGCGCCAGGATTGGCGCCAGGCACGCATACGAATCGGGGGATAAGGAAGCCTTGGGAGCGGCTCCCTTTTTTCTTTCCCGAATTCGTATCTCGTCAATCTCCCTCCTACGAGACGAATCTCTGTTCAGGTCGTAGATTGCCATGTGACGTGTCTAGAATACGTCCTCTGATATGTCGCGATATCCCTTTCACGAGGGATACTCGCTCCAGGAGTTAGAATTCTGGTACCTTAAGGTAAATTCTCTGGGAATATCGCCGTAGTTGTAATATACCCTAGGAAGCTACCCTATAGGAACTTCCATCAGGACGACATGGCTTGAGCCCAAAAATATATATATACACAAAACTCAAGAGCTTTGGAAAGAATAATGATAAGAATAACATTAAGAGAGAAAAAGAGCAATACGGATACGAGGGGAAATTAAAGTAGAGGATATTTTAACATGTAAGAATAAGAAATGGACATGGGTAGGCCATATAATGAGAATATCAAATAATAGATGGACATTAAGAATAACAGAATAGGTCCATTGAGACTGCAAAATAAGCAGGGGAAGGAAGAGGATACGATGGATTGACGAACTAAGATAGGCCATACAGACACACAAGTGTAAGGACATGCCTGAGGCCTTTCTTATACAGTGGAGTAGTAATGGCATGATATATATATATATATATATATATATATATATATATATATATATATATATATATATATATATATATATATATATACAGTATATATATACATATACAATATATATATATATATATATATATATATATATATATATATATATATATATATATATATATATATATATATATATATATATATATATATATATATATATATGTGTGTGTGTATTATAGCCACGAAAGGAAAAATGAAAAAGACTTGATTGGAGTTAGTACTTTCATCCACTCAGGACATTATCAAACTCAGCAATGAGAATACATATACAAAGACATCGTATTTATACAGGAGAAGGGGATCCAACAGCTGTCAGTTTCTTCATAATTCCGGAGAAGTCAGATTTTAGATAAAAGGATAATACTGGATTAACGGAAAACAGACCTGGACTTAGATTAAAATTTCTACCTTGAGTACAGGAGATTAAAAATGATTCAACAATATTCCTTTGGAAATAGTCATTTACATGGATTACTTTTTCCGTCTTTGACCAACCAATTCTGTGACTTGACCCTAACCAGTGGGAGGCCAAGGCATTATTAAGAGAACCCCTGGAGACGGCCACCTGATGTTGTTTTAATCTGACTGGTATACTTTTTGATGTTTGGCCAACATAAAATAGGTTACACTCTGAACAAGGAATGCTATATATTACATTATTATCATTTCCAGAACTATTCTTAATTAACATGTTTTTTAAAGTACAATTATATTTAAACACTACAGCAATATCTAGTTTTTTCAAAAGGGGTATAACATCTAAAAAACAAACATGAAATGGCAAACAAAGCATATTATTAATTGTTTCCTTTCTCTCTAATTGGACACTATTAAATGTTTTCTTAGCCTTATTCATACATTTTTCTAAGAAATATTTAGGATAACAAAGATCTGTAGCAATTTTTTCTATTTAGTGAACTCCTCAATGTAATCTGGGCTACAAATTCTCAATGCTCTAAGGTACATGGAGGAAAAAACTGAATGCTTAATATTTTTAGAGTGACCGGAGTAAAAATGTACATATGAAAAATTATTTGTAGGCTTTCTATATATGGAAAACTTAAATGTATCTGTTTCTCTAACTATTAAAACGTCTAAAAATGGGATACGGTTATTTTCTTCATTTTCTATAGTGAATTTTATTGATGGTACTAATGAATTAATGATTGAAACAAAGCCCTCAAGATTAAAATTTTCTTCTAAAATACCTAGAACATCATCAACATATCGATACCACACAATTTGGGAAGACCACACTGAAGGGATTAATCTAGATTCAAAAAATTCCATATATATGTTGGATAAAAGTGGAGACAAAGGATTACCCATAGCCATACCAAAAACCTGTTCATAGAAATCTCCATTAAACTAAATTTACACTTTTTAATGCACAAACAAATGAGCTCAATAATAGTAGGGGTTGATAAAGGTAAATCATAAGCATCTAAAATACCCGACAGGAAATCCAATAAGTCATCAACCGGCACTTTGGTAAACAATGAAGTTACATAAAAACTTACTAATCTATGTCTAGACGTAAGGTTAACGTTTTGTAATTTTTCGCAAAGATCAACAGAATTTTTTATATGAGAGGTTGAAATAGATCCTAAGATCGGGGAAAGTAATTTGACTAAATATTTGGATAATTTATAGTTAATAGAACCTGTAGCACTGATAATTGGTCTGATTGGATATCCTGTTTTATGGGTTTTAATTAAACCATATAAATAAGGCAAAGACGGACCAGTAGAGATAAAGGCATTAAAAACAAGAAAAATCCTTAATTAAAAATCTTAGCGTTGCTTGTGGAGAATAGATAAGGAAAAATATATCAAACTAAATTCACTTATTTAAAAGGTATATGTTCATGGAACTGACGAAGGTTTTATATAGCGGAGACTAAATCTCATGTTTTCACAGTGATTCCGCTCCAACTGATTCTCTATATACAGAGTTTTTTCTAAACTTTGATATAAAACTGTACGAAGACTACTTCTCAGGTGTGTGACAGATATTCATTAGTTAAGAGACTAAACTGAAAAGGGTTTAGTCAAATTTCATGGTCTCGTGAGCAATCATCACAGAAGTTTGGGGTCAATCTGTCCATTGTTTAACAAGCTTGATTAATGAACTCTACCAGGAGAATATAGTGACATGCCTAAGTAGACAGAAAACTACACTTTTTGAAAATATATATGAATAATCTCTATGACTTGGCAACTCAATCATTATTTTATTTACTTTATGGCATCTACTGGACAGCTATTCTACCACTAAAAGGGTGGCCTATTGGTAACGTCTCTACCTGGTGGTCACCAGTCTGAGGTTCGATTACCGCTCAAACTCCTTAGTTCATTTAGTAGTTACAATCCCACCATTCTGGTGAGCTAAAGATGGGAATTTCGGAGAACCTGTAGGTATACTTGGTGAGTAATCAGCAGCCAATACCTGGCCCTCCCTGGTCGTAGTTTGGGTTGACAGGAGGCTTGGGTGCTGATTATATATATATGTGGTCAGTCTCTAGGGCATTGTCCTACATGTTAGGACAGTGTTACCGTGCCTTCCCTCTGCTATTCACGAGTGGCCTTTAATCAAAGATCGCAGATCACACGTAGTCGAGGGTTGAACAAGGGTTGGTTACACCTTGGGCTCCTGTGGTTGTACGGTTGTTTAATATGGAAAAAACCGAGCATCGACCTAAAAGTCGCACAGAGATCGTCAAGGTAGTGGAACAGTCTTATTGGTCGAGGGACAATTGAGGCTAAATATGACTGCGGGAATGGCTGCGCACCTCGAACCATTCTCGACACGAGCTCGATCAGTGCAGAGGGATTGGATCCACTTTGTTTCTTTGGAGGTAGGTTGAAAACTGACGGTCGGCCAACGCCTTTTATATACATACAGTACGTTGAGTGTAAATCCGGGCGATCTTGACAAATTTGCGAGTAGCTCGGACGAGAATATGTCGATAAAAGATCGAGGAATAAGCATACAGAGCGAGGCTTCATCAATTATATCACATTTAAATCGTATTGATCAAGAATACGTTGCAACTCCTATTGAGCTAGATCGGCCAAGGTCCCATGCTTGCGGGGACAGATTGCCGAGAGATCGACAATATGTCGCAAATTGATTGAACGTTCATGGTCGTGAACGCGTCGCATCCAGTGGATAGACAGCAGGTAGAGCGTATGCTGATCCTCTATAGAGTGTATTGGACGCAGGTAGGCGTGCAGATCGAAGGTCAAACGAGATAACATCGAGATTAGAGCGTACACAGAATAAGATGGGGTAGCTCGCAGAGCCTTTGTCCGTGACCATGGGAAAACCTAAGCTGCGATCAAAGTCATGCGTGGTCGCGTGTGATTTGATCAGATCGTACTCGATGAAAATACCACTTTATGGAGACTTGTGATGCTGGTCTTGCTTTAAATGCCAAGATTTTATGAAAG
>NC_090769.1:40720357-40725357 GCF_036898095.1 Palaemon carinicauda
AGTTTATTTTCTAAACGAGTTGTATCCCTTGAGAACTCTTAGGTTTTAACCCTTTCCTAGTTTTGTAAAAGTCACAGTTCCACTCTTGTTTTCTGCGGCATTCCTTCCCCACCTGTTGTTTAATAGCACTCTTCTTCATCGGCTTGATTTCGTGTTGGGAATATCAATTCTGCCTTGCTGTATATGTTCCTGTTTCTTACTCCCCATTGCCTTTCTTTGCAGTATAAGAATATTAGCACAAAAGTGACTCCCCCTTATCTATCAGACGCATTCATTATATACACGAGTTAGAGGTCAATAGTTATTTCTATTCAAATGCGTTTAGTGTCTTAAAAGAATAAAAAGTGAAAAGAAAAACGAAACTTCCTAATACAAATAAAAAAAAAAATTCTATACTCACACAATGTCTAATGCATGGCCCATGAATGGATATCATTTGTGATCGAGCCCCCCCCCACACCCCCCCCCCCCAAAAAAAAAAAAAAACTATAAATACTTTAAACCATAAGGATAATTGTTGAAGTTTCAGTGACAAATAACTGATGCTCTTAGCTATGTCATTAAACATTTTGAAAGCTGCAATAAATTCTCGACCATAATCTTGAGATATGCATCAATATATATTTTCAGTAATTATCTTCGATATGTTTTCTTCTGCATTATATACGAGTTTTTTAAGGAGTATCTCGCTTTCACTTAATAGAATGGTTATCTATTCCAATTGCTCTTAAAGGCAGGCTAATGTTCTACGTATCACTAATAACTGTCATTTGTTTTAGAACATAATTTTGACGACAAGAGAACATATGCCTTTTCTATTTTACCGAGATCAACCGGTCCCAATCCAAATAATTATTTAAAAAAACCGTTAAAACTAAGAATTTGTAACTAAGAAATACGTTATAAAATTTCAAATACCATGTATTAATGAATATAGAATATATCACTTCATTTTATCGCGGTATGTCAGTTTAAATGTTAATTGTCAGATAAATTTCATAATCGACTAATGATGTGATATTACAAAACTTAATTTATTTCAATATTTACTACCATAAATCTACGAAAGGACATTTACATATCTAATTCCCTTGATTGTATTCTATAGTATGTCTGTCACATTTTACCTAATTTTGGGAATAGTTTTGTTTCATAATTTTTCTAAGAAAAATCTATACCTCCTCTACAACATTATTGACTCTTGAAAGTACACTTGCATTACACATGGTAAACAAGCTACGTTTACCTCTTGCTTAAGGGTACAGTCAGGAACACGATTCTCTCTGTTTTCTTATTCCCTTCCCTCACTGGGATATTTTCTCTATAAGAGTCCTTGGGCTTATACCATCCTACTTTTCCAACTATGGCTGTAGGTTATCTGCTAATAATAATAATAATAATAATAATAATAATAATAATAATAATAATAATAATAATAATAATAATAATAATAATAATAATAATAATAATGCCTACAGGTATGCAAATAAAAGGAAAGTATTGGTATTACTAGTGTGAAAAAAATCCACTCATGATATTTTTCAATACAGTATCAGGGGAAAAAATTGGTTAAATAGTCATTAATTTGACCAATCCCTAGTTAAGACAAATTTCAAGAATTGGCACTCTGAAACACTGGACATGTGTTGTTCCTGCTGCCAATTATATAACTTTATTTTCATCTGATGTGTTCTCTTGAAAGAGTTAGATTGACCAACAGATGTTAAGTGTAAAATCATGCAATGCTTCTCCTTCATCACAATGCTATATTCAACACTGATATAAAACTATTATTCATGAGAACGAATAATTGCATGATGCTCGGGACCCTGAAGTACCATATTAAGGTTGTCAGATTGGTTTTAGTTTATAGAACGTTCCCTTATGCCTGTGCGATAAAAAAAAAAAAAAAAAAAAAAGACAATACTTATTGTGGCAGTGGACATACACGAACCGGTCATAATTAAGGATTAACAGGCCTACCGGCTTTTTACTATGTTTAAAATCCGTTTCGAATGGATAAAACCAATAACCAACATATCGAGCACTAATTAAGAACATAAAAAATACACGTGGCGCTACGAGTAAAATAACCCACATAAATATAGTCGAATAAAGATAAAAGCAATATGAATGTAATACATTTTCAAGGCAAAGCTAAATAGAAATTTTTCAAGCCCCTAATCTGATTTTCGATGAAATACTGCTGTTTTAAATTCTTCTTGATGCGCTCAGTATAAAAAAAACCTAAGCCCATTGAAAAGCTGTAACATGTACGAAATATAAAGAGAATCAATATTCAATGCAATGTTTTTCAAAGGAGGGTATTTCATTCCTTTTTATGAAATCAAAGCGATAAAGTATTGTCAGGTATCATTCTGAAGAGAAACCAGCACACATATATAACACGTGGTCACATTACAATCAACAGAACACACCCCACAACAACAAGAAAGAATAGAATAACACTGATGGTATGTGTGGGAGAAAGAGACCCCTCCAGTGGACAATGCCTTCCTTTACCTGAACGCCCCCGCCCCCTCCGTTAACGTTCCCTTTACGACGTGAAGGTTCTAATAGTAATAAGCGTTTTATGTCACCTCCAGTCTCCAGAGACTGTAGCCTTAATTGCTAATGGAACTGTCACCAGGCGCTGATATACGCAAGTTTCCTTCCTGCTTCATGTTGCTTTATTTGTCTCTTGGAAATTATCCATGTTTAATTTTAGAGTATCAGTCTAGTGCTAGAACAACTATTGATTACTTTTGAACATAACAAAATAGTTTTTACCTCCAATATTATACAGTTACAAATGCCTCATTATAGAATTCTGTGGGTTACATTAATTCAGGAATGGTCTCTCTCTCTCTCTCTCTCTCTCTCTCTCTCTCTCTCTCTCTCTCTCTCTCTCTCACTTGCTACATGAAGTGAAACAACTATCATGTTTACATGTCCCTCTAGTGACCACAAGGAATATTGAGAAGGTGATCACATAAAAACACCGTAAGATGTTTTTATCAATGACAGCTTGCAACTAACCAAAAATTTATTTCCTCGTTAAGATTAGCCTATGTGAAATTAAGTAGTGAAAAGTTATTCAAAGACTAAAAAATCGTCGTTATGACAAGAGTGCATTTGACTGAAATCTAATTAGTTTAGGACTTAATTTATACAATTTTTTATTACGTAAGTGGACAGCAGGTCTGGGAAATGTCACCATCTACTTAGGCGGCCATAGTTTCTTTTCATCTGGGTAATGTGCGTCGACTGGTAGTCAAGTAGAAGGGGGGAGAGGAACTTTAGAAATGTGACCGTTCAGATAATAATAACCAAAAAGATCACGAGGAAAAGAAAAAAAAATTACACCACAATTGGGAAGGGAAACTTGACAGAAGAAATAATTGATGGAATCGGTAAAGTAAATATGAATTGATATCAGTATGCTTCAAACAAGTGTCATACTTTTCGCGGCATGTTTACCTTGATCTTATCTTATCTTTTATTTTTTTTTTTTTTTTTACTTCGCCAGTAACCAGGTTTTAATTTACCGGCAAATTCCCATTGAATACTCACAAAATCTTTATTTTCATATTGTGCGTGTAATCTTAAAGATTAATTTAAAATGCAACAGATTTTCAAGCAACTATCAAAAGAAGAGAATACTCAAATGCAGAGCTCTAAAGAGAATATAATATCAAGATTCACGGTAACTGAATAACATCAATGAGAAAAGACCTTTGGTATCGTCAATGTAATTTCGTGAAATTACAGCACGTTAATGTAGTAATGTAAGATGTATATTACGCGCTAAATTAAGTTGCTCAACTATAAATCATAACTGTAGAAACTCATCACAAAAAAAAAAAAAAAAAAAAAAAAAAAAAAAAAACATGGAAGAAGTTAGAGGAGTAAATCTCTGGGAGTAACATAAATCAAGAAAAACACACTTTGTAGAAAGGTCACGTAAAATTCCAGCAGTTAATGGTTGATGGATGTTCTTCATATACTTGAAGTAGATAAGTGGTCTAACAATGTGAGCATAAGAGTTCTGAAATATGTGCCATTGATAACTTTATACAAGGATGCTACATTTATACTAAGTGACTAACCTGAATATTGATTAATATATTAAACGTGTAAATAAATCATAAATCATTTATGTAGTTTGCTTTACTTAATCAAAACTTTCTTCCTTACTCGGTTTTCCCTATTTTCAACATTAATATTTTTAAATTAAAGTTCTGCAGGTAAATTCCATGTCCTTTGGACATCTTTCATAAGGTTCCATTCCCATCACGAATGATTCAATCGATAATCTTGAGAAAAATTCCCACTGATCAAAAACCTAAAATAAATTGGGAATATTAGATTGGAAGTTGAGGCATCTCTTTGGATTTATAATTAATGTCAACCTCTCGTGACCATCATATATTATTAAAAAATAAATGTAATAACTATCAATATTTTTCGCTATATTTTCTAGTAAGCACTATCGTACCCTTCTACTTTAATAATTTAACTCATGTAGACATAAACCTAAGATCTACATAAAAAAAGGAGCAATGTCTCATTCAGTTTCTGTAAGGTTGTAATCAGCATTTCATCAATTCCAAAATTCTGCGAGAGAAGTAATTATCAGACGCCATGACAACACAACCTAGACCTTCCTGGCCCTTGCAAGAGGGGGGAAAAGCATTGGACTATTATCATGTGCGTAAATTCGGTCTTTTAAGATTACGTGGAAAAACGCAATTACCGGTCGCATGCATCTGACGCTTATGCGCGACCTTGAAATACGCCGAAAAAAGTATTTTGTTAAAAAAGAAAACGAAAAATGGCAATTTAGGATTAAATGTCCTCTATTTTTTGTAAACTGTATTTTTGCATTAGTTAAAAAAAGTACAGATCATCACATGGGAAGGACTGATTCTTGATCCGCTTAGACTTGGGGAATACTAATTAATCAAAAGATAAAGAGATTATTGCAGAAGCCTTTGCAT
>NC_090769.1:40730357-40742857 GCF_036898095.1 Palaemon carinicauda
TTGAGCGCAAAATTCTGTTGATTTTCAGCCATATATATATATATATATATATATATATATATATATATATATATATATATATATATATATATATATATATATATATATATATATATATATATATGCATATCTCTAGACACTCTTAATTATATAGCGGTGATTATTATTATTATTACTATTATTATTATTATTATTATTATTATTATTATTATTGTTGTTGTTATTATTAATAGCCAAATTATAACCCTTGTTACAAAAGCAAAATGCTATAGACCTATGCGCTCCAACAAATAAAGTATATAAATTCCACATACCAACACATGAATATATATATATATATATATATATATATATATATATATATATATATATATATATATATATATATATATATATATATATATATATATATATATATATATTTATATATACATACATACTTACATACATTATTACAGTATAAACAGGCAAAGAAATATAACAATAACTGGTTCAACAGGAAACAAATTTTGCGCTCAGACTGAGCCAAGCATACTGATAAATATGGAGCTTCAGAAGATTTCTTGGAGATTTCTTACTTTGCACTCTAAGTCCTTTTAAAGCCAAAACAAACTCTGGAACATCACGGACACGATGCTGGAAGCGTTTCTGAACATTAAAAGACACATGCTGGATGATAAGAAGAACAAACGAGCGGTAGGCATCACAAAAGAAACTTATATATATATATATATATATATATATATATATATATATATATATATATATATATATATATATATATATATATGTGTGTGTGTAATATACATTCTTAAGTGTGTGTATATATATATATATATACATATATATGTATGTATATATAATATATATATGCATACATATATATATATATATATATATATATATATATATAGATACAGTATATATATATATATATATATATATATATATATATATATATATATATATATATATATATATATATATATATATGAATGTGTGTACAGAGAGAGAGAGAGAGAGAGAGAGAGAGAGAGAGAGAGAGAGAGAGAGAGAGAGAGAGAGAGAGATATGATATACATAAGAAAGTATTATTTTCTATCAGTCCTCTCCAGTTTAGGATAAACTTTCCAATGAAATCTTTGAACCCAAAGTAGGAATGAAAAAAACATAGTTCATAGTGCATAGTGTGATATTACTTTTAACCATTAAGCTACAAATAAATAGGTTGGATAGGAATTGCTCCCTTTCTCAATGCAATCTTACATGCCACTTTAAAAGGAAATCGTCTTCAATATACATGTTGGAGTGTCTATTATTCAAAAAGTTATCCTCAAACTTCAAGAAAGATTAAAGTGCAGTACCTTAACACAGCGGGATAACCTATCCCACCCATCCACCCATCCTAAACTACTTTAGAACTTTCTTCGGATGTTGCCCTTGATATAGCGCTGTACGTCTGTCAGTATATTATATAATACTATATCTGCCAGTGATTTCACGCCTCCTTCTATTTAAGATATATTTTTTAATATGAAATCACAAAATATTTAATATATGTAAATATATTTGTAGTTTTAATGCCTCTTTTAATCCTAGTCTCTTTCTGCTTTAGTATTAAGATATTCTATTATTTATATGTAATAAATAATTCGAAGTATCTTAAACTATACATTCTACTCTAAGCTCATTCCCACAACGTTTGTTTCTTTCATTGATTAAATTCTAGCAATGAGGGTGGGTAGTGGAACCCTAAAATGTAGCAGTAAAAAAAAAGGTATTGTGACTTGGTAGTCATCTTATTTTTCTTATGCACACACATGCACATACACACACAAACGCACACACACACACACACACACACACATATATATATATATATATATATATATATATATATGAGAGAGAGAGAGAGAGAGAGAGAGAGAGAGAGAGAGAGAGAGAGAGAGAGAGAGAGAGAGAGAGAGAGAGAGAGAGAGAGAGATGTAAATGGAATGTTAAAATCGCCTCAATAGACATGGGATTTTATGAAATAAATTACGGTGCCAGCCGCAGCTGAGATTTATGCGAGGACAAACAGTAAGCAGCAACAAGAAAAAGAAATATAGCATCGGAATCAATAGGTTCAAACAGCTGTGAAGGAAAAGTGTATATAACAGCCAGAAGTGGGTGGAGAGAAAATAACAACTATCAAACAAGAGAGGAATATAGACATTTAAAAAGGGAAAGAAAAGGATTTGTAGCGATTGTAAACATAGAAGTCAAGAGAGCGTGGGGTGAAATACTGGGAATATCGGAGGGAGAAATGATAATCTATAGATAATTGCGAAAGTAAGAAGAAAAGACAGGCAGAGAAAGAAGTCAAAGGTATATGGAAAGACCATTTTCTATAACCATCAAACACTGGGAATGAGTGCAGTACTGAATAATATTCCTTCAGTAGACGGACCAGTAGCAAACATCAGATAAAGTGAAGTCCAAAACTATTGCACAAAGATAGGAAACGTAAATAAAGCTGCAGGAAAGTTAGGGTAACAATAGAACTAATTAAGGCATTGCAATGAGTGAGTGCACACAAAATTGGAAAATAATTTGGGATGCAGAGGAAATACCAAGGGACTGGGAAAAATATTTAGATGATTTAATTGTATAGAAAAAAGAGGCATGTTGAAGTGGTGGAAGTATGGAGGAATAAATCTTGGGGCCCATATTCAAAATACTAGAAATAGTAAAAGGAAGGTTAAGAAAGTTCATGGATTTACATGAATAGCAGTTTAAATTTTTTGAAGGAAAGAGAAGTATTTAGAGCCGAAGATGAAAATTTATATGTATTTTGTGGGTCTTGAAAAGGAGTGTGGCAGGGTACTAAGAAGATTAGTCTATTAGCCTTACAGACAGAGAGGGAAGAGTAATGGAAAAGTTGTTAAGTTTAGTGAGGAAGATGCATTTTATGTGTGTGTGGGGGGGGGGGGGGGCAAGAACCAGTGTAAAGACAAAATACTGGGAGACAGAGGCATTCCCTATAGAGGTTGGCCTCTATCAGGGATCAGCTGATTCCATTCTCATTCCTCACCATTAAAGACTTACCAACATAGACACTTTAACATCTGAATTAAGGAATTGTGTGAACTGATGTTTGCTGATGATTTAATCATTATAGCAAACACTAAATAAGGACTGCAAGAAAGGTATTTACCTTGGAACAGATCCAAAGAAAGGAAAGAATTGAAGGTGAACATTGAAAAGACAGAGCTAATGATTAGTAGTAGACAAAGATATGAAGAAAAAAACGTTCAAGTGATGACGGAACAGTGCTAAAACAAAACCCTAGTTTAACCATTTTGGATCAATTATAAGAGAGGAGGGAGGTACTGAGAAAGCAGTGCGACAAAGTGAAAGAAGCATAACTACTATGAGATTCAGGGCCTCTGTAACACGGTTTTTTCGCAATAACTTTTTTTCTATGAATTTCATAAATATAACGCTTATTCAGAATGCACATTATATCTACACATAAATTTTGACTATATTCTGCATTACGTAGGTTGAATAAATTTGGTACTTTATTAAGTAAAAGTGACGATTTTTGAAGACGGGCCAACTTACTCAGAGAAAAGCTTTCGAACGCACTCGTTACGTAACTTATGACGGCATTTCTTCTCTCTTTCTCGATCGATGATTGGTTATACGTAACGAAGGCTATACCTCTGCCAACAATTACACAAAAGTGTAAATAAAAGCAAAGCAGTACACCTTTATGAACTCTGAAACCTCTCCACTGAGAATTGTCATAATGAACAAACGAACAAAATATGTTAATAAATACAAAAACACTTCGATTATTTGTCTAACTCCCAAAATAAGTTTCCTAAGAAATTACAGTCTACTTTATAGCTCACAATCAGACTGACAAGGTGTAGGGAATAGTTGGTAATTTTCAAAAACGTAGTAGACAAGCTTGATTTGATAACTGCTATATCCAATGTCAAGCAATTTTTATTTATTGTCTATCTACCGATCTATTTACTGTAAAAAAAAAAAAAAAAAATAGCCGGTACTGTATGGGGCACGAACTTGGACACTTAATGGGGAAAAGGGACTGCTGGAAAGAACTGAGATAAGGACGACGAGATAGATAACTGGAATATCACCACAGGAACGGAGGAAGAGTCCACATATAACACGAATTTACGGTTTATGTAAAATAAAGATAAAGGCTAGTGAAGCTCGTCTGAAATATCATGGACATGCAATAAGATGGGAGGAGGTGGAACCATTCAGAATGCTAAGCAAATGCCTGTAATGGGAGGAGTAGTGTGCGTTGGTAGCTGATCCGATGGATAGATGCGGTGAGGAGGGATATGGATGGGGTGGGACTGGGAGTAGAAGATGGAAGTAGTAGAAACAGACGGAGAAAGCCGACTCAGCAATACAGTGGGGTCAATAACGTTGAAATGTTTGATGCTATTTTTGATAAGTACATCTCATAAAAGTATTATAAATCCAGTTATGTCTTTTAGAAATATAGAAAGTTTGTCAAGTCTTTTAGAGGGTTTTCTATCCAAACGGAATGTTTTTATTCCTTTATTATGCCATGTTGTAAATATTGATCTCATAAATTCTTCGACAACAAATTGAAGTCCAGTAACTTCCTTATTCATAACACTGATTTTAATCTGATACTGTCCTTCGAATAGCTCAATGTGCACATTACATAAAGTTTTTTATGATTTGGCCATCCTTCATATTTAGATCCTCAAAGACTATGCCATTTCTTTATGGCAATACATTTTGTTTCCAGCATTTTCTAATACCAGAATGTACTCTTATAAGTTTTATTCCTTCTGTGACCAAATTTTGATAAAATCATCCCAATCAAATAAGTGATTCGGTTGAACTTCTGAAGTTATGATTTGGTTCAAATACATTCCTGCTGAGCAGGTTAACGTGCGACTTATTTCATAGTTTATCTGTCATTTGCCTTTATTAATTTTGGTCATTTTTTTCATTGTAGTTATTGGTAACCAAGGGCTAAAACAATGATAATAGAAGTTTCATGGAGTGAAATACACTGATGGCAAAATGTTCAGCATAACTCAAAAAAGTGATTAAGGTATTTTGTTGTGGTTTGGTAATGTGGAAAGAAAAGGCGGTGATAGATTCAGGAAGAAATTATTATTATTATTATTATTACTTACTAAGCTACAACCCTAGTTGGAAAAGCAGTATGCTATAAGCCCAGGGGCTCCAACAGGGAAAATAGCTCAGTGCGGAAAGGAAAAAAGGAAAATAAAATATTCTAAGAAGAGTAACAACAATAAATATCTCCTATATAAACTATAAAAACTTTAACAAAACAAGAGGAAGAGAAATAAGATAGGAGAGTGTGCTCGAGTGTACCCTCAAGCAAGAGAACTCTAACCCAAGACAGTGAAAGGCCATGGTACAGAGGCTATGGCACTACCCAAGACTAGAGAACAGTGGTTTGATTTTGGAGTGTCCTTCTCCTAGAAGAGCTGCTTACCATAGCTAAAGAGTCTCTTCTACCCTTACCAAGAGGAAAGTGGCACTGGACAATTACAGTGCAGTAACCCCTTGGGTGATGAAGAATTGTTTGGTAATCTGTGTTGTCAGGTGTATGAGGATAGAGGAGAATATGTAAAGAATATGCCAGACTATTCAGTGTGTATGTAGGCAAAGGGAAAATGAACCGTAACCAGAGAGGAGGATCCAATGTAGTACTGTCTGGCCAGTCAAAAGAGTAGAATCCTGTAGTTATAGAGGGTCGGAGGAAAAAAGGACGAAATAAATTGCCGAAATTTGTTAATCTATTTGGAAAAGAAACGGCTTAAGATTCAAGAAACTCTAATGCTTGCAAAATAAGGGGTTAATTACAAAATGTGTATAAGGAGACATGGCGAACAACTGATGGGCTATTTGTTTAGGTACCTGAAGCATTTAATGTTGAGGAAGTTTTACTCCATAGCGGGTTCATCCCCGATTTATTACTTAAGAGGATACAGTATGAAAGAGGCTATTATGTTATATTCCTATAGATTCTTATGATATTACGGGAAAAGGTTCATTTTGAAATACAAACACGCATACATGTGTGTATGTGTGTTTGTGTGTATGAAAGTATCCGCGTGCACATGCTTGTGAGTTTGTGTGTGTGTGTGTGTGTGTGTGTGTGTGTGTGTGTGTGTGTGTGTAGGTAGGTAGGTAGGTAGGAGAATCAATGATTTATTGGGGGAAATAGGCTTTCTGGAGGATGTGCTATACCTTGCTTGGTGTTTAGGCTAGACTCTTCAAATGTGGAAGAAGTGATGTGAGATGTCGGAAAAGGGAAAGTTGCGGATCACATTCGAAATGGCTGATGTTTTCAGATAATGCTAAGCTGATTAAAAACAATTAACGTTACACTGAAAAAAAAAAATTAAATGAGTTTAAAATTTTCTGTGACAGGGGAAAGTTTTTAATAA
This sequence comes from Palaemon carinicauda, assembly GCF_036898095.1. Taxonomy (NCBI): domain Eukaryota; kingdom Metazoa; phylum Arthropoda; class Malacostraca; order Decapoda; family Palaemonidae; genus Palaemon; species Palaemon carinicauda. Next base: position 40,736,840 of record NC_090769.1, read on the forward strand.
AAGGGATCAAGATAATGATATTAAGGTATTCCCCCTTTGCCCACCTGCACTGAATTGCCTCGCCAGACTCAACGGTTGATCATATTTCACAAATTGAATAAAAAGTGTCTAATCCCTTTTCTGTGACTAGCCTCTTTTGTCTTCCTACTATCATTCACTACATTAATCAACTAATGCCATTCATAGCTCCAATTTGCTCATTCCTCTCAAATCTAGAAAGGCAAAATTGTACTAAAAAAGAAACGTTGGAGGACTTTCGATTGAAAGATGAAAGAAAGGAGGTATAGTAGATGGCTAAAAATAGGCGGATCTAAGTGAAGGAGGGAGGTTTCAGGGCGTTTTTAATCTAGAGTATTGCCAGCTGGAGAAGAAGTATGTATACAAAATCTTAGCAACATAGTAACAGACTTGATATTGTCTCTGGAATATAGTCTACAATATAAAGTGTAGTGTGAACGTTGAATGTGAATGAAAGTAAAAAGCTTGAAGCTATTGAGATAAACTATTTGTTTACCATATTTGGTGAAAGAAGAATTAATAATGAGAAATAGGAGATCCATGATTTTTTTTTAAAGCTTAGTATTCAAGAAAGGACGGCTTGGAGTATTTAAGGATGTTGGGTTGAATGGTTAGATTGGAAGAAAATAAGTTGGTAAAAGGAGTCTAAAGTTCATAATCGCTAAGAGGGATGAAAAAGTATGAAAACTATCGAATAGATGGAATGAATGACATCTAAACAATAATGGCTTTAATATACAGAATGCCCACGGGGGCGGAAAAGGTAGGAGTGATGCCGCTAAGTATGATAAGGAGATGAACGCGGTGTTGATGAGCCTTCTTTGTTGGCGTATAAAGCGAATAATGTTTAGGAAGATTTACTTAACACATGAGGTTATTCAAATTAAACAATAGCACCCGCTCCAATTATTTCTCAGGTCAATGTTGTTCAGCCATTAATCAAGTTGTGACTAATTTTTCCTCTTTTCTGTCAGGAGTCTCAACGACTGTTAGTTATTATAACACTAATGGCTACAATTTTTTTTTATTAATCCCAAATATAAACATCAAGTAAGCAATGTTTCATTTATATACTGCATATAGATAGATAGATGAAAAGATGAATAAGTATGCACGCACACACATATGTGTGTATGCATGTAATTTTCTACGAGCTTGTGCATTATTTACAGCACATATTTATTGATTATGTTGACACAATTTCTAAATTTCTAAAACTTTGTGACAGAAAATCTGGAAAACTTAGAACCACTTCTCAGCCTTCCAAAAAAAGTTGCACACCTGCAATTCAGTTGATAAAATTGCCGACAAAAATAGTTGGTGCGTTAATTGTAGATTAATGAAAACTAATTATAACGGCAACTTTTGTTTAATGTTGCTAACTTCCTAGTCTTTTCTTTGCCCATATTTCGACATTATTCCCAAAAGAAAATTTTTAATCACTCACAGACTTTTTTTTATTTTTTATAACGAATACTTGTCAGTTTTGGCAGTTATTATGAATTTTCTTTTGACGGAGTATAATACATACACACACACATTTTATATATATATATATATATATATATATATATATATATATATATATATAATATATATATATATATATATATATATATATATATATATATAATATTATAAGTCAATATCTTTCATGAAAACATATTTAATTACAAGATTTATGGATAAAAGGGACAGATATTCATCCGATGAGTTCAATGCAACAGCAACAGAATTGGTTTACGTAGATAAGAACGAAAAGAAGAGAAAAACAGGACCGAGAGATTGGTTTCAATGGGAAGCAATGATAACCCCAAACACGAGAGCTACATTTGAACGAAGATAAAAAGGCGTCACAAATCTTTAATAGCATTAGTGAAAATAATTAGGGCATATCAGAAATAAATTCAATTCATAGAATTTGCGCTTTGAAATACGTGATCTATCCAATACACGTTTGAAATATCCTATACACCATTGATGCTGATTATAAATTAATGTTTTATTTACAATTTCAGCATAAAAGATCGAAGCGTAGAGGGAATAGGAGATGATGATCAGGGTAGTTTAACAGATCCCAGTTAGATAAGCTACCAAAACCAGAGTTAAAAAATTAGGAAAGGTCAAATCCTGATTTTGTGTAAGAAACACTGGGTTGAGCATCGAATGGATATAAATGATTCAAGCCTTAACAATACCATGCATACAAGTGGGGGAGAGCGGAGAAGGTAGTTGTTAAAAAGTTATGAACAGTTAAATGATAGAACAGAACAGGGCGTAAAATCACAAACATGGGGGAAAAGGAGGAAAGTATTTAACAATCAAACTTTAACTTGGACATGAAGTCAATAATTACACCTAATTCAACGTAACAATAAACAACTCTCTGATAACAAGCACGCATTAGAATCAAACATCTCAGCGATAAGAGAATTAAAATACTCTCTAAAATCAAGTGGTAAAAGGAATCCCACAGGGACTTCTTTCATTATAAGCTTCTCAAGATACTAAAGACTAATGATCATTGCTAAATAATGGCCACCTAAAACAATAATAAAAGTAACAACGTTTAACCGTATATAAACACACACACACACACACACACACACACACACACACACACACATATATATATATATATATATATATATATATATATATATATATATATATATATATATATATATATATATATATATTTATATATGCAGAACTACTCGTAATTGGCATTCATAAAGTTTAGATATATTCTGAATTTATGAGAGTTTTAATTGAGATGAATAGCAAGTGCCGGTAGATATTTATGAACGTCATTCAATTATATTTTAGCATTTCTCCGCAAATAATAATCAAATAAGCAATTTTATCTTGATAAGGCTCAAGTCATTATCGTAAATTTCCAATACAGTATGCTCCCTAATATACTCAAACATACGTTTGTGTTATTTCGCGCTAAATCAATATAAAAGATTATCTTTTTATTGTAATAATGGAATTTTCTTTTACAAAAACTCTTTTAAAATGAAACAGCTATGTTAAAAGAAAAGGATTTACTAAAAAATTATATATAAAACTACAGAAATACCTTTGGTCTACATGCCAAATATATGTGTGTATATATATATATATATATATATATATATATATATATATATATATATATATATATATATATATATATATATATATATATATATATAACTACAGAAATACCTTTGGTCAAAATGCAAAAAAAAAAAAAAAGAAAAGAAAAATACCTCTAGGAAAAATATTGTGAGAAGAGAATGTTGGCAATCTTGTATATCTTTTGTTTTTGTTTGGGGGGGGGGGAGGGAGGGAAGAGCTAAGTTATATTTTAGGTTAGTCACTACGCCAATTACATAGCTCTCCTAAGATGGACGAATAGATGTTATCACTCAAGAAACGATATCGAGTAGCCATAGGCTGGGTTTAAGGAGTTCTAACATAATATTGTTGTTTTTATTCTCTCTCTCTCTCTCTCTCTCTCTCTCTCTCTCTCTCTCTCTCTCTCTCTCTCTCTCTCTCTCTCTCTCTCTCTCTCGTTTCAAAGTTATTTTTTTTTTAGGATTTGTGGTAGGATCAACTAATTAGAATGCAGGACAATCTCTTTCATTCAAGAGATTTCCACGTAGGCTAATTTAAAAAAAAAAGAAATACCCATTTGAAAATCATATTACTCTTAACTGTGAAAACTCCTTTCTGATAATTAATAATGCCTGCTGGGTACAGACAAACACTTTTAAAACGGTTCAGACCTCTATTATTTGCCCCTGAGCTAATGATGCCATCTGTTGAAGAAACTGAATATATTAAAAATATTCTGACAATAAAAGCTGAAAGTTAAAACTAAATAAAACGAAAGAGACTAATTCAACAATCAGGGAAAAAAGCTATCGTTTGAAATTTTCATTTTGAGATTATGAATCAGAACAATTTAAATTAATTTTGGAAGAGATCTACCATTTGCTCTTTAGAAAGACAGCCTTATTATAAATCAATACCTCATCTGCGTAATCCTAATTTGACCAAAATGTGATCTAATTTCTCATTTCCCTTTTATTTCAGTCTTAATTACTCATCTATCAAAGTTCCTTTTCTTTCCACGCCTTCCCTTAATATAATTCTACGGACAATTAAATAACGTTTTTATTATACGTACACTTGCGTAATGTCATTAAGCATAATACCTGGCATTTTGCAGTGTACCTACTGTAATAGTTATAATTTAGTGATATATTTGTTAAGAAACCTTAAGTTGAGGTTTGTTATTATCTATTTACTAATATTCAATAACGTCTTCAAGTGTCGAAGTAATATCATCTTTATCAACAGATATGAATAATCCAATTTCCAGTCCTTGTGAAATATCATAATTTAAAACTTGAGGATTCCCAAAGCCTCAAGAAATATATTTGGACACTATAAGGGTATGTGGTCCATTGAAAATTGATAATCTATGCTGTAATGGAGGCACTTCTATTGAAATAGTATAAAAACTTGTTATAGTAGTCTACCAATCACAAAAAATCATATTGTCAGGAATATCAGTGTAATATCCCTCTCAGTTGTGTGTATATTATCGTCAATGTACGAGTTGAATTACAAAAATCTAAATATATTGGTTGGAGAACAGTACTTAAAGGATATGAAGCTATTTTGGGTAACAAAGGAATTTAATTGAATTCACCAAATGAAATATGTTGAACAGATTTCGAAATTTCATAAAACTGGTAAAGTTGTCCCATCGACGTTAAACTAACTTGATAAAATAGTACTTAGTAATTACTGGCATATCATTAAATGTTGACGTGAGTCTGAATTCTTCTCTATAGATATGTCAGGCTGTATTGATATGGGTTTTTTTTTATCTGTATCAAAAATTAATCATAAAATTTATTATATAAATATCATACTTTGATTTACCTAGTAATAGTTTTGTTCTAAAGTCAATAAAACAGTTATGCAAATCAATAAACGTTTAACACTGCTGTCTTTAATAAGAAAAAAAAAACACCCTTAAATAATGACAGACACTTGAAGATTACCAAAAAATACGTTTAACAAAAAATACGTAAGTGGTATGAAAACAAATACCACGGTTCCCTTTGGTATTAGATAATATTATGGATAAACCAATAATTCTCTACCTCATTACTTCATATCATTTCTCTTTATGTAAAATTTAAATATATATGTTGGTTAGCCGGGTAATCTCCATCATACCACCGTATTTCAATTACACTCCCTTTAAATCTAAGTGGCCCTCCATTCTTCAGCTTCTTGGTTATTCAACTCACTGCTTCAAAAGTCACTTATACAAGGAATTTAAAACTCACACTAACCCCAAAGTCTCAACAATATCATGTTCTACCCCTCCTTTATTCTTGTATTAGGAACAGCTTCGGTTTTCTTCCATGTAATAACACAGCACCGGCATGGAAGGGTTGAATTTGCTATCTACAAGGTAATACGATTCTGATTTGTAATATATAAAAGAACATTCTCCTTAACAAACGTACACACGCACTCACACCCCTATGTAATTAACAGTAACATATCTAGCTCTATATATATATATATATATATATATATATATATATATATATATATATATATATATATATATATATATATATATATATATATATATGTATATATATATATATATGTATATATATATATATATATATATATATATATATATATATATATATATATATATATATATATATATATATATATATATATATATATATATATATATATATATCTTTCCTGTCACGCTCAACGACATTGCCAGCAATATGACTAATGACTACTCGGTCTCTCCTCGGTTATTTGAGTTTTCATATACAGTAAACCTTCATAAAGGAGCTGGGTATATATTGTCATAAAACTGTCTTTTGTTTATGATTTACACTTATCCTAAAACTTGTGTTGAAGGACTTGCTATGGTTAAATTTCAGTGCGTATTTGCGT
>NC_090769.1:40755357-40757857 GCF_036898095.1 Palaemon carinicauda
TTGGAAACTGAGAAAAGGGGCATAACAAAATCAACTTCACCAAAGTTGCACCACGCAAGGATAAAGATTTTTAGGCGAGTAATTTTCGATTATTGAAATTTTCCAATATCTTAAGTATGACCTCCAGATAAAGAGTAATAACCTGTTCTGAAGAGGGGACTCAGAAAATGAATTTTATTATCATTGGTAAAGATAAAAAATACTCTGAATAATACAGCTTTCAGTTCAAAAGCATATCTAAAAAATACAACGGTGAAATCTGGTAATACACGTCAAATACTAAAATCTTTTTACATTAACGCTTGTAAAAATATTCTGATAAACTGAAAATAAAAATATATTACCTTTTAAAAAGTATATCTCGTTGAATAATGAATTTGTGGCATTTCAAAACATTTGACATAACGGTTTTTTTTTTATTGACAAATCTATTCATTAAAATAATAATGAAGGAACATTTCTTTACAGCTGGTTTTTAAAAGTACAGAGAATTAGAAACACTTTGAAAAAAGTGGCAGGCCATCTCTATGTATTCTAATAGATAAATGAATGCAAATATATTTCTGTGACAGATTGCGAAATTGTCTCGTAATTTATTAACATGTAATGAATATAATCACTTCTATTTCGAATAACAAATTACAGATTGAAGTACAGCGTCACCCGCTGAATTACCTAAACAAAGATCTTAGCATAAGAAGTTCACCCATCTTTGGTTACAAATGCCACAAAAACAATAAAATTAAGTTTTTACATTCTTTGCACATATGTAAATTAATCATTAATCTTCTAACATTCGACCAACGAAGTTCTAAATATTTAATAATTATCGAATGAATATACGCACACAAAGAGAGAGAGAGAGAGAGAGAGAGAGAGAGAGAGAGAGAGAGAGAGAGAGAGAGAGAGAGAGAGAGAGAGAATATTTCAGACGAAGCTAAGGAAGACTTGCTAAGAAACCAAGGCACGAATTTAACCTCCTATGTGGTCTAGCCAGAGCAATTGTATTGCTTTAGCATTTTATTCTATGTCGCTGCTGCTGTGTTTGTTTGTTTCTTCCGCCAGACCAATGCTTCCCTTAATATCAAAATCAAAGATACATATTAACTTATAACCGAACAGTATTTCTCATAACAGGATGATGTGACCAAGTCTGTAACGATTTTTTTTTTTTTAAATCCATACTCTTCCAAAGTAAAACAGTGCCCCCAAAAAGCCTTGTTTTCAACACTCAATAGTGGTTGCAGGGCGAAGCAACGCAGAGGCGCGTAGGAGTATAGATTTGGGTCAGAGAATAGAAGTTGCTGCTACTTTGCCCGAGCTCAGAGAATCGCCGAGCTCTCTGGATTGTTGAGGGCCTTCTCCACAAGTGACAGAGTCTACGCATCGCAAGGGAACCTTTACTATTCCCGAGTCCTTTATGACAAGATAGGCTAACTACAGCATATCTGATTGTATACTAATTAGTTAATTATTATATACTGTAATTATAACTAATGAAAATTTAATTTTCAAATTATAACTTATCAGTTCATCTACCAAAATAACTATTAGTCTTTCTAGAAACGGCATTTGTTCATCGCTCTCTACGAATTCATCCAGTTTTCTTCTGTACGAGCCACCCATCAAAGCCCCTCTCGTCCACCTTTGTGACTTTCTCAAGGGCAAGCAAAAATCATGAAGAGGGGCAACCTCCCGGAGGCCGCCTTCTTCATCGCAAAGAAAGACCTATCAACGTTACTGTTCTCACTTTTTCAGTGCCAACTGCAACCCTTAAACTCTCCACCAATGCCAGTGATGTCGTTGTTGGAGCGGTACTTGAGAAAATGATCAACGGATTGTCCAGTCCATTGAGCTTTTTCAATAGAAAACTTTACAAGGCGGAATTCAGCTACTCTACCTTCGACCACGAAGTAATGGCGGTTTATTTGAAGGAACTTGCGCCACCTGTTAAGGCATGTCCTTCATAATTTGTACGGGACAAATGTACCTTGTGCACGCCTTCACTCGATAGTCGATTGTGGGCAGCTTTCTCAGATTCCGTGTCGTCTTAAGATGGCCACATTCACATTAGCGTGGTTATCCCGCTACCCAAGTCACAATGATAATGTTACCTTTTTCAGTCATCAAGCACTCCACTCACTAGCCTGAAGCCATCCCCTTACAAGATACAACAACTGCCTCATGCGCTGCTACTTTACTTTCCGGAAGGATAGCTAGATTCCGCATACCAGAACATAATACTTCCGACAATTGTACCACTTTCTGATCTCACTTGAGGATATTATTGGGGCATCATCTCCGCATTACCTTACAACAGACTACCACTTACAAGCATGGTCTAGGTATAGTGCTTACAAGCCTATAAGCAACGGAATGGTGGAGTGTTTTCATCGTAGCCTCAAATCAGTTTTAATTTCAACCCTAGTATCATTCCGTTATTATCTATTCTTATGCAATTGCCATCCCCATGTGACCTCCTGAGGACCTTTAAATCCCT
>NC_090769.1:40762857-40764143 GCF_036898095.1 Palaemon carinicauda
AAAGAAATCCGTCAGAAATCTTGGAGTAATCATGGATGATAGACTGACAATGAATGAACATATAAATAATATGGTAAGAAATTGTAACCATCACATTAAAAATATAGCATTTATTAGTAAATACTTGAATGAAAAATCTATGGCCATACTCATTAATCACCACATATTTTCAAGAATTGATTACTGCAACTCACTGTTCTATGGCTTACCAAATTATCAGCTGAAGAAAATTCAGAGAGTACAAAACAGAGCAGCTAGATTAATAAAAGGACTACACAATAGGGATAGAATTACCCCTGCACTAATTAAATTACACTGGCTGCCGGTAAATGCGATAATTGAATACAAGCTACTCTTACTAACGTTTAAGATACTGAACCAAAATGAACCAAAATATCTAAAAGAATGCCTGAACAAACTAGAACTAGAAACAAATGTTACCATAAGACAAATGAGTGACAAACATAGACTATCTGAATCAAGAACAAATAGTAAATTTGGTGAAAGGTCTTTTAGCTACTGTACGCCTAGACATTATAATAAAATGCAAACTGAAATGAAGGACCTAAAGGGAGCAATTGAATTTAAGAAGAAACTAAAGACATTACTTTCCACAAGACCATATGATTTGGAAGATCCTACAATCAAGGAATTGTATAAGTTATAATGAAAATGTTTCGTTAGATGATTGATATGTACCCACCCGAGAAGTAGCTCACTCGACTTCAGTGGAGGGTTGGATTTAAACCCAAAACAAGTAAACAAGTATACACAGAGAGAGAGAGAGAGAGAGAGAGAGAGAGAGAGAGAGAGAGAGAGAGAGAGAGAGAGAGAGAGAGAGAGAGAGAGAGAGAGAGTATAAGTTTTGGTTTCAATATGTAGGATGCCGATTACCTGGTCAAGACCCTCCTATTTTCATAGTACACACTTTTCTTTATTCTTTCTCTCTACATTCTACCGGCGACCCGCAACGTTCAGCTAACAACTATGTACACAATTCGTTAGTTGACGTAGTTAATAGTTTATAAATGACATCTGTTTTAACGTTGTTACTTTTTTTAGAATGATTTATTGTTAATTTGTTCTCATCATTTATTTATTTCCTTATTTCCTTTCCCCACTGGACTATTTTTCACTATTGGAGCCCCTGGGCTTATAGCATCTTGCTTTTCCAACTAGGGTTGTAGCTTGGATAGTAATAATAATAATAGGCGAAGAAATGCATTCTAATGTACATATACAGCCTGTGTGAATATTACCCATATATCCAGAGTGCGTGTGTGTGT